>NW_023270415.1:6313274-6335544 GCF_011800145.1 Mirounga leonina
GTGTGTGTGTGTAGGGTCCCAGAAAGGAGTGTGTGTGCGTGTGTGTGTGTGTGTGTGGAGGGCACAAAAATTATTTGAAAAAGTAATTACTAAAAATTTTCCAAGTTGAATGTATAAAATAGATCCACAGATTCAAGAAGCTAAATTAGCACCAAGTGGAATAAACACAAAATCACCAAGGCACATCATAATCAAATTGCTGAAAACATGTGTTGAAGAGAAAATATTAGCAGTGGTCAGAGGGAAAAAAGGACATATTAAGCATAGCAGAATAAGGAAAAGAAGAATAGCCCATTTCTCATCAGAAGCAATTCAAGCCGGAATATAATGGAACAACATTTTTAATGTACTGAGAAATAAAACTTGTCAACTTAGACTTATATACTTTCAAAATGGAAGTGAAATAAAGAGCTTTCAGACAAACAAAAGCTGAAAGACGTCATTATTAGTGGACCTGAAATACAAGAAATGTTAAGAAGTTGCTGAGGCAGTAAGAGAATAATACAGGATGAAAATTTGTATTTACACAAAGAAATGAAGAATGGTAAATATATGGATAAATATATAAAAAATATTTCCCCCCCTTTTAAATGTCTTTAAAGTATAATCAACTATTTCAAACAAAATAATAACATTGTCCTGTCTGGTTTTTGAGTCATATATAAAAACATCATGTATGAACAAATAACATTAAAACCAGGAGGGGAAAATGGAAGCAAAATGCTACAAAGTGCTTACACTACACATAAACATAAAATGCATATTTTTGAAGGGAGACAAGACAAAGTAGATTTCAAAACAAGGATATAGATGGGTATTTCATAATGATAAAGGGGCCAATTAATCAAGAAAATGTAATTATCCTAATGTGTATGACTCAAGCAGAGGGTCTTACAATACATGCAATAAAGATTGGCAGAACCTAAAGAAGACACAGACAAATCCACAATTAGAATTGGAGACTTAATGACTCCTTCCTCAATAAGTCATCAAACAAGTAGACAGAAAATCAGTAAAGACAGAAAATTGAACATTATCCACCATCATGACCTATTTGATCTTTGTGTGCCACCCCATTTACCACAGCTGATATACTATAACTCATTCTTTTCAAATGCTTGGGGCACATCCACTAAATTAGACCATACATGTTGGGCCTAAAACAAGTCTTAACAAGTTAGAAACCCCAAACATTTAAAAACTAAACATCACAATACTAAATAAACTATGGGTCAAAAAAGCAATCACAAGGAGAATTAGAAAATATCTTAAATATAATGAAAGTGAGGACTTTACAAAATATCACATTCTGTGGGCTACAGCTGAAGCAATGCTCAGAAAGAAATTTATAGCATAAGTGCTTATGTTAGAAAAATTAAAGGTTTTAAATCAATGGTATCGGCTTTCACTAAACAGGAAAAATAGAACAAATTACATTTAAAACAAGCAGAAGAAAATAAATAGTAAAGATAAAAGTGGAAAACCATAAAATAGAAAATGGACAAGTAACAGAATTAATGAGAGCAAATGTGAGTTTTTTGAAAATATGAAAAAAGTAATATATTTTAGCTAGACTAATCAAGAAAAAAAGAGAAAAGAGAAATTCCCAACATCATGACTGAAAAAGATGACTTCACCACAGTTCTAGGACACTAAAAGGGTAATAAGACTATTATAGAACAACTTTACGCCAATAAATTCAATAACTTAGAAAAATAGGCAAAGTTCTTAAAAGATATAAAATAATGCTCACTGAAGTAAAAATAAATTGAATACCTCTCCATCTATTGAAAAAAAGAATGAATTCATAGTTTAAAATCTTTCCACAAAGAAACTCCAGACCATAATGACTCCAGTGATGAATTCTCCTAAATATGGAAGGGAGAAATAATATTGATTATATGCATACTTTTGAGAAAACTTAAGAGGAGTGAATGTTTCCCAAGTGACTCAATGGAGCCAACATTAACATGATACCAAAACCCAGCAAAAACATCGCAAATAAAGAAAATTATAGGTCAATATCTCTTGTGAACAGAAACTGCAAAAATCCTTAAGAAAGTATCAGCAAATCAAATTCCATAATATACAAAAAGAATAATCATGACTGTATAAGGTTTATCCCAGGAATAAAAGTTTGGTTTAACATTAAAAATTCAATCAATATAATTAACTCAGTCAGTAGATTTAAAAAAAACAAAACAAAACAAAATGCAGGAAAAAAGCATTTGACAAATTAAACCAGTGCTCAGAAAATTAGGAATAGTAGGAAACTTCCCCAACTTGGAAAACTATATTTATCCAATCAAAAGAGCTTAAAAATAGAACTGCTCTACAATGATGTGTAGTGTTTACAAATCTTTTGTCATTACTCCACAGTGTTGCTACCAGTTTTGTGGTCAAGTATACATTCATTGGAAGGAGTTTTGGCACTCTGATAGAAGGGGCAGACTTTGGAGGGAAGTTGAGACTTTTAATAATGTTCCAAAAGTTTTCTCTTAACAAGTGTCCCTCTAACTGACCTTCCTCCTCAGGCACCAATATGCATTTTTAAAAATGTCATTATAGCCCTGCCTCTAATTTCAGTGGGATTTCAGAAGGTAGAAGGGATACTCCATGCCAGGAGATATCATGTTAGGCAGATAGAGCCCTGGGGGACTGCTAAAATTATGCCACAGTGGACAGTTTTCCACTCTTCTATGAATATTGTTTGCAAAATGAACACATTCTTTTTTGGGAACACACCATTTACCTCTCAAGAGGTGACTTGACAAGTCTGAGACAGTAATCATAGTTTTCTCTCTTTATTTCTCTCTCTTTATTTGAGGATTGACATTTCCGAGCCCTGACCCACAGTTTCTAGAATATTTTAAAGTAATGCTTTTACATGGGATCAATAGAACGTGCCCTCTTTAAAACCCATCACAAGGCTAACCCATCCCCTGAACCCACTCCCCTCTAGAACCCTCAGTTTGTTTTTCAGAGTCCATCATCGTCTCTCATGGTTCGTCTACCCCTCCAATTTCCCCCCCTTCATTTTTTCCTTCCTGCTATCTTCTTCTTCTTTTTTTCTTTCTTTCTTTTTTTTTTTTTTTAACATATAATGTATTATTTGTTTCAGAGGTACAGGTCTGTGATTCATCAGTCTTATACAATTCATAGCACTCACCATAGCACATACCCTCCCCAATGCCTATTACTCAGCCACCCCATCCCTCCCACGCTCCACCACTCCAGCAAACCTCAGTTTATTTCCTGACATTAAGAATTCCTCATATCAGTGAGATCATATGATACATGTCTTTCTCTGATTGACTTATTTCGCTCAGCATAATACCCTCCAGTTCCATCCAGGTCGTTGCAACATTCAGCATTGCATTTAATAGAAATAAGTTATCCATTTCTGTGTGCAAAACTACCTTTATTTTTATCTTTATTATAGCATTTCTGTCATTCTGTCTTAAGTCAAATCAAGTTGTTTGCAGACCTACCTCAGCATTGGACTATCAATTCCTCAAGGGTAGGTTTGTTTCTTGTTCATTATTTTATCTCTAACACTTAGCACGCAGTGCCTGGTACCTATCAAATGTAGCTTCAATATTGCATATTGTGGATGAAATAACTTTGACTATATGAAAGGGGAGGAAAATTTGCAGGGCTTGTGAATGCATATGGTGTTATACCGATATGTATTTAAAATTTTATATGTGGTAAGAATAACATTAAAAGATGCTATTAATGCCTGTGGATGAAGGAAAGGATGAGTGAGATGAGGTATCAGCGGGAAGCCAGGGGAAGACATGTCTGTGGAAATGAGCAAGAGCTGGGAGCATTCCAGAAAGAGGAACTTAGTGGGTGGTCCAAATAGGGATGCTTTAGAAATAGAAGGCTGTCTTTGTTAGGTTGACCAGTCTCCTTGAAGAGCTCCAGGTGGCAAGCGCACTGGGTTCACTTTCAACACTACTCATTCCTCAAGCAGCAAGGGCAAGGTGCTAGCCTGCACCAGGGATGTAGCTGAGCACCTCTATAATTAGACACAGCCTTCACACCTGCTGGCTCAGCAGCACAGGGTGAGGGGTGGGGTGAGCCTTCTGGCACAGAACCATGGAGACTGCTAGGAGTGGGAGGGATTGAAAATTCAGGCCACAATAGTCTCAAAGCCAAGGAATTTGGATTTCAATAGTCAGGGAAGTGCATGGACTTTGTTGTCAGACAGATCTAGGTGAGCCTTATTCTACTGTTTAGTAAATTTGGACCTGAAGCAAGTTAACTAAGCCTTTCTTTCTTAGACATCTGGAAAATGAGATGATACCTGGCACAAAGTTAGCACAAATATTGATGTTATTATTTTTGCATTACTATTATTACTTGGAATGGCAAGAGCTGGACTGAAGGAGCAGGTTCCAGGAGAGAAGCTTCAAGCAGCTAGGTGCCCAATGACTTAACTAGTTTATCCACAACTACAGATCAATAGATTCAGGAAGGCTCAAGGATTCCACTTGGTTTAAGTTGCTATCGACTCAGACTCAAAGCCCAACTCAATTTAAAGATCTGTTTATTTATTTGGTGGGGAGGGGCAGAAGGAGAGAGAGAATCTCAAGCAGACTCCCCGCTGACTACACGGAGCCTGATGCGGTGCTTGATCCCAGGATCCTGAGATCATGACCTGAGCTGAAATCATTCAAGAGTTGGACGCTCAACTGACTGAGCCAGCTGGGTACCCCAAAGCCCAAATCAATTTAAACCTCAAGATAGTGGCTCAGTCTAGCAGCCGGATAGTATTGCAGGATTGGTAGGGAACCAGGGACTTGGTGCTCTGCTAGCTCTCCATCCCAACCGTCTGTGCTCCACAAACATGCCCACGCCTTTGCACACATGGTATTTTACTCATTTTCTTTTGCTTACATTATAAAGGTTCCTCCTGGAAAATGCTCATCTCATGAGAACAGTGGGGCTAGAAAAGTTTCAGAACCTGGGAACCTGGAGGAGCTGAATAGAGGGAGTGGCCTTCCAAAAGGGCATATAAATAATATTTAAGAAATTGTCCCAATTTCTCTGAAGCCTGCCTGTTTTCTTTCTTTGTTTCTTGATTTTCTCCCAATCATTTTTTTTCCACTTCAGTAAAGAAATCTCTGCCTTTTCTCAGACCTTTTCTGGTCTCTCCATTATTTGTGACAAAAAGCCCAGGATAAGAGTTGGGAAGGATAAAGCTCTACTTAATGGGTGAGAGCACTTGTTAAGTTTTTTAATCATCACAACAAGACATGACAAGCTGTCTGATTTCAGAGCCTAATTTTAAGTGTACATTAGCCCGTGCTTCTTAACTGGAAGTTAGGAGGTAAATGTGGTACATCTTTTACCACATCAATTATGAGTGATGGAAGACATTTTTTAATATAAAGGCAGGTGCAAATATTTTACGGAGCATGGTAAAAACATATAGTTATTTACCCAATATGAGTTCTTATTTTCTTCTTTATGGATCCCCAGGTTCATTGAACTTTATCTATTGAGCTGGGCAATGCGCCTAGCTAAAAAGTCTACATTCCCGGGACGCCTGGGAGGCTCAGTCGGTTAAGCGTCTGCCTTCGGCTCAGATCATGATCCCAGGCCCTGGGATCAAGTCCCACATCAGGCTCTCTGCTCCACCGGGAGCCTGCTTCTCCCTCTGCCTCTGTCTCTCTCTCTCATGTATAAATAAATAAAATCTTAAAAAAAAAAAAAAGTCTACATTCCCCAGCCTCCATCATAAGCTGAAGCCACCATGGAAATCTTCCCAGAAAACTCTTTAAAGAGGGCTACAGTGGCTGTTTGGGGCCCTTTGCTCTTTCATTCCATCCTCCTGCTCACCTCAATCTGGATATTTGAGCTTCAGCAGCTGTCTTTTGACTTAAAGGTGACTTTGAGAATGGAAGCCATGTGCCAAGTGTGGAAGAGCAGAATCATGATGGGAACCTAGGTTCAGATTCTAGGGTTTCCACCAAAATATGACATACCAATTAAATTTAAAGTTTAGATAAAAAGCAGGGGCACCTAGATGGCTCAGTCTGTTAAGCATCTGTCTTCGGCTCAGGTCATGATCCTGGGGTCCTGGGATCGAGCCCCGTATCGGGCTCCCTGCTCAGTGGGGGGTCTGCTTTTCCCTCTCCCTCCATCCTTCTGCCTGCTTGTGCTCTCTCTCCCTCTCAGATAAATAAATACTTTTTAAAAATAAAATTAAAAGCAAAAATAATTTTAATGTAAAAATGTCCCAAATATTACATGGAACATACTTTCACTAAAAAAATTATTTATCTGAAATTCAATTTTAAATAGATTACCTGTATTTCTCATTTATTTGTGTAAAGAGACATCAAATTACTTAATCAAATTAGCAAAACCTAGAGAACAAAAATATGGCAATTGTAGTCGTCTAACCTCTGTGTATCTGAAATAGGTTTCTTATAGAAAATTGAGAATATAGTACAGAGCTCCCATTTACTCCACACCAAATTATTATATTAGTATGGCACCTTTGTTATAATTAATGAATCAATAAATTATTATTAACTAAAGTTCATAATCTATTCAGATTTCCTTTGTTTGTACTTAATACCCCTTTTCTGTTCCAGAATCCCATTCAAGATACCACATCACATTTAATCATTATGTGGATAAGTGTCTCTTGCGTGTGACAGTTTCATTATGTCAGGGAATATAGCTATATAACACACCCGTATGACATACATAGTGACATTTTTTAATCCATTTATCTGTCAATGGACACTTAGGTTGTTTCTATGTTTTGACTATTTTAAGCAATGCTGCAATGAACATGGTGACGAAGATATTTCTGGAAGATAGTGATTTCATTTCCTTTGGATATATACCCAGGAATAGGATTGCCAGATTATACAGCAATTTTATTTTTAATTTTTAAAGAACCTGCCAAAATTTTCCCTAATGGCTATGTCAATTTACATTCCTATCAATAGTGAAGAAGGGTTCCGTTTTCTCCATACCCTTGCCAACACTTGTTATCTCTTGTTTGTTTGCTAACATGTGCGAGGTGATATTTCATTGTGGTTTTGATTTGAAATTCTCTGATTACTAGTGATGTTGAACATTTTTAAAAAATATACCTGTTGGTCCTTTCTTTGCCCATTTGTTAATGAGACTGGGTTGTTTTTTTTTTTGTTTTTTTTTTTTTTTTTTGCTATTGAGTTGTGTGTATTTTGGATAGTAACTCCTTATCATACAGATGGTTGCCTTTTCATTTTGTTGAGTATTTCTTTTGCTGTGCAGAAGTTTTTAGTTTGATATAGTCCCACTTATTTACCTTTTGTGCTTTTGGTTTCATATCCAAAAAACTGTTGCCAAGACCAATGTCAAGGAGATTTTTTTGATATGTTTTCTTCTAGGAGTTTTACAGTTTTGGGTCTTAGCATTTAAGTCTTTATTCCATTTTGAGTTAATTTTTGTGAATGGTGTAAAGTAGGGTCTTGATTCTGTTTCATTGGTCTTTGGTCTGTTTTATGACAATATCATACCCTTTTGATTACTATCATTAGGTCTATGAGGGCTAAGCTGGTTCTAGGTCGGGTCAGAGGCCCGGTGCTGGGTTGGTTGAAAGTCTAGTTCTGCAGTACTTGGCCTAGCCAGGACCCATCTAGAATCCTGTGTTTGTAGGGGCTCATCTGGAGCCTGGTGCCGTGGAAATCGGTTGGCACTGAGGTGGTCTGGGAGCCTGGGTTCATGGGGGCCTGTTGGTAGCCTGGTGCCATAGGAGCTACCTGTGGCTATGAGAACCACCTGCCACTGCTGGAGCCAGCTAGAGACCAGGTGGGCTGGGGTCTAGGTTTGTGGGAGCCTTCTGTTTGCCTGGAGCCAAGGAAATCTCTTGGAGTTACGGGAGCCACCCAGGGCTGCTGAAGCCAGCAGGTGCCAGGGAGATCTTGGTTTCATGGGAGCCAGCTGGGAGCCTGGTGCTGGGGGACCCACCTGGGTCTGCAAGAGCCACTTGTTGCTGTGGGAAACTCCTGCGGCTGCAGGATCCACTTGGGGTCACCTGAGCTGGCAGGTGCAAGGGTAAACCAGGGACCTAAGTTCACAGCAGCCCTCAAGGAGCAACCTCGGGCCACAGCAGTAGACCTGGTGCTGGGGCAGGCCATCTCTAGGGTCCATGGTGAAGTTGGGTGCTCACTTTCCTTCTCCTATGGGGTGACTGTCTCTCTCCTTGTTGGACTGCCTGGCTTTGGAGAGGGGTTATGGAGTAGTGTGAATCCATTCCTACCCTTCTCATTGTGTCTTTTCTTATGTCTGTGGTTCACTCAGGTGCTGTAATCCATCACCTGGAATCTTCAGCTCTTGTGAAGGTATTTTCACACGCAGATAATTGTTTAAATTGATGTTTCTGAGGAGTGGGCAAGGACTAGAAATTCTATGCTGCCATTTTGATGACATAACTGCCTAATACTTCAAACTCACTATTGAAGGGTAGCACATTAGGCCATCTTAAAATGTGCCACTTTGGCATTATTATTTTGAGCTGAAGGCAATTGAGAAGCAGATACTAGAAAAGCTCCCTTCCCTCTTCTTTGTTATCTGAAGCAGGCCATACATTTACAAAGGTGTCCTTTCCCCCTCTCTACCAGGAAGGACACAGGTTAATCCCTGGACACAACTTTAGACCCTATCAGCCTAGAGAAAGCAACAGAAGAATCTGTATGACAAACTTCACTAAGCAGCCTTTATCTCTGGTCTTGGAAGCCCAAACCTGTTCTCCTTATTTCAGTCTTTCTTCACAAATTTATGGTTCTTTGTTGAGGATGTTATAGAAGCTGGAATTCTAAGCCACTTTGGAGAATTACTCATTTTTCCTTGGGTATCTCCTGTATATTCAGGAGACATACATGTGAATGAACTTCTGTTTGTTTTACTCTTGTTTATCTTTTATGAGAGGGATCTCAGCTAGGAACTCAGATGGGTAGAAGGAAAAATATTTTTCTTCTCTTATGTTATATTCCTATTGCTGGCATGATGTTTTTCTTTGTTTCCTGTAATGTCTCTGCCACTTTTCTATATCACTACAGCTCCCACACTAATGTTAATACTTTTGATGTGTTTTTTTTTTTTTAATTTTATTATGTTAGTCACCACACAATACATCATTGGTTTTTGATGTAGTGATCCATGATCCATTGTTTTCGTATAATACCCAGTGCTCCATGCAGTATGTGCCCTCCTTAATACCCATCACCAGGCTAACCAATCCCCCCTTCCCCCTCCCCTCTAAAACCCTGTTTGTTTCTCAGAGTCCATAGTCTCTCATGGTTCATCTCTCCCTCCAATTACCTCCCTCCCCCATTTTTCCCTTCCTTCTCCTAATGTCCTCCATGCTATTCCTTATGTTCCACAAATAAGTGAAACAGTATGATAATTGACTTTCTCTGCTTGACTTATTTCACTTAGCATAATCTCCTCCAGTCCCATCCATGTTGATGTAAAAGTTGGGTATTCATCCTTTTTGATGGCTGAGTAATATTCCACTGTATATATGGACCACATCTTCTTTAGCCATTCATCTGTTGAAGGGCCTCTCGGCTCTTTCCACAGTTTGGCTACTGCAGACATTGCTGCTATGAACATTGGGGTGCGTATGGCCCTTCTTTTCACTACATCTGTAGTGAAATACCCAGTAGAGCAATTGCTGGGTCATAAGGTAGCTCTATTTTTAACTTTTTGAGAACCTCCACACTGTTTTCCAAAGTGGCTGTACCAACTTGCATTCCCACAACAGTGTAAGAGAGTTCCCCTTTCTCCACAACCTCTCCAACATTTGTTGTTTCTTTCCCTGTCCATTTTTGCCATTCTAACTGGTGTAAGGTGGTATCTCAATGTGGTTTTGATTTGGATTTCCCTGATGGCTAATGATGATGAACATTTTTTCATGTGTCTGTTAGCCATTGTATGTCTTCTTCAGAGAAGTGTCTTTTCATATCTTCTGCCCACTTTTTGACTTGATTATTTGTTTTTTGGTGTTGAGTTTGAGAAGTTCTTTATAGATCTTGGATACCAGCCCTTTATCGGTAGTGTCCTTTGCAAATATCTTCTGCCATTCTGTGGGTTACCTCTGTTTTGTTGACTATTTCCTTTGCTGTGCAGAAGCTTTTTATCTTGATGAAGTCCCAATAGTTCATTTTTGCTTTTGTTTCACTAGCTTTTGGAGATGTATCTTGAAAGAAGTTGCTGTGGCCAATGTCAAAGAGGTTACTGCCTATGATCTCCTCTAGGATTTTGATGGATTCCTGTCTCACATTGAGGTCTTTCATCGACTTTGAGTTTATCTTTGTGAATGGTGTTAGAGAATGGTCGAGTTTCATTCTTCTGCATGTGGCTGTCCAATTTTCCCAGCACCATTTATTGAAGAGACTGTCTTTTTTCCATTGCATGTTTTTTCCTGCTTTGTCAAAGATTATTTGACCATAGAGTTGAGGGTCCATATCTGGGCTCTCTATTCTGTTCCATTGGTCTATATGTCTGTTTTTGTGCCAGTACCATGCTGTCTTGGTGATCACAACTTTGTAATATAGCTTGAAATCGGGCAACGTGATGCCCCCAGCTTTGTTTTTCTTTTTCAACATTTCCTTGATGATTCGGGGTCTTTTCTGATTCCATACAAATTTTAGGATTGTTTGTTCCAGCACTTTGAAAAATGTTGGAATTTTGATCGGGATGGCATTGAAGGTATAGATTGCTCTGGGCAGCATAGATATTTTAACAATGTTTATTCTTCCGATCCATGAGCATGGAATGTTTTTCCATCTTTTTGTGTCTTCTTCAATTTCTTTCGTGAGCGTTCTGTAGTTCCTAGAGTATAGATCCTTTACCTCTTTGGTTAGGTTTATTCCAAGGTATCTTACAGTTTTTGGTGCTATTGTAAATGGAATCATTTCTCTAATTTCTCTTTCTACAGTTGCATTGTTAGTGTATAAGAAAGCAACTGATTTCTGTGCATTGATTTTGTGTCCTGCCACATTATGGAACTGCTGGATGAGTTCTAGTAATTTGGGGGTGGAGTCTTTTGGATTTTCCACAGAGGCAGTAACCTCTTTGACATCGGCCACAGCATCTTCTTCAAGATACATCTCCAAAGGCTAGTGAAACAAAAGCAAAAATGAAATTTTGGGACTTCATCAAGATAAAAAGCTTCTGTACAGGAAAGGAAACAGTCAACAAAACAAGAGACAACCCACAGAATGGGAGAAGATATTTGCAAATGACACTACAGATAAAGGGCTGGTATCCAAGATCTATAAAGAACTTCTCAAACTCAACACCCCAAAAACGAATAATCAAGTCACGAAATGGGCAGAAGACATGAACAGACAGTTTTCAAAAGAAGACATACAAATGGCTAACAGACACATGAAAAAATGTTCATCATCATTAACCATCAGGGAAATCCAAATCAAAACCACACTGAGATACCACCTTACACCAGTTAGAATGGTAAAAATTGACTAGAAACAACAAATGTTGGAGAGGTTGTGGAGAAAGGGGAACCCTCTTACACTGTTGGTGGGAATGGAAGTTGGTACAGCTACTTTGAAAAACAGTGTGGAGGTGCCTCACAAAATTAAAAATAGAGCTACCTATGACCCAGCAATTGCACTACTGTGTATTTACCCCAAAGACACAGACATAGTGAAAAGAAGAGCCATATGCACCCCAACATTCATAGCAGCAATGTCCTCAATAGCCAAACTGTGGAAAGAGCCGAGATGCCTTTCTTTTTTTTTTTTTTTTTTTTAAGATTCTATTTATTTATTTGACAGAGAGATAGACAGAAGAGCACAAGCAGAGGGAATGGCAGAGGGAGAAGGAGAAGCAGGCTCTGCACTGAGCAGGGAACCTGATGCGGGACTCGATCCCAAGACCCTGAGATCATGACCCGAGCCGAAGGCAGACACTCAACCATCTGAGCCACCCAGGCGCCCCCCGAGATGCCTTTCAACAGAAGAGTGGATAAAGAAGATTTGGTCCATATATACAATGGAATATTACTCAGCCATCAGAAAGGATGAATACTCAACTTTTACATCAACATGGATGGGACTGGAGGAGATTATGCTAAGTGAAATAAGTCAAGCAGAGAAAGTCAATTATCATACTGTTTCACTTATTTGTGGAACATAAGGAATAACATGGAGGACATTAGGAGAAGGAAGGGAAAAATGAAGGGGGGAAATCAGAGGGAGAGATGAACCATGAGAGACTATGGACTCTGAGAAAGAAATTGAGGGTGTTAGAGGGGAAGGGCGTGGGGGGATGGGCTAGCCTGGTGATGGGTATTAAGGAGGGCATGTACTGCATGGAGCACTGGGTGTTATATGAAAACTTCCACAATGAATTGTGGATCACCACATCAAAAACTAATGATGAATTGTATGGTGACTAACATAACATAATAAATTTTTAAAAAAGAAGCTTGTTATTTTATCATCTAGGAAATGAAACTGTTTTGGACACTGAGACACTGTTTATAGGTTGCAGTGTGTGCCTTAAATCAGAAGCTAATTCATGGTTTCATCCCTCCTACATCAAGAATATTCAGGTCTGAAACCAAGAGGAGGAGGAAATGAGAGTGGTCTCTATCACTATCAATCATACAACGCACATCAGAAAATTTTGCTTTCCTTCCCTACCATTTAGGACCAAGTATGTTTGAAAGTTCAAATATCCAAGAAGGAATGCTTCCACCAGAATTCACAGTCTTGGTTCTATTACATTAGAGGCCAAGAATGCTTTGTGGCTCTTCGGAATTCTTCCTATGCAACCGAGATGCAGACATTTCAATCCCAATTACCTAGAGAGGAAACTGAGTTGCTGATACAGAACAAGGAAAGGCTATCCATGTAAGGAATCCAGAGGATTCTCAGGGATGATTTTTGTCAGCGTTTTGTCAAATAATTGCATTCAGTGAAAACTGTGGTCACTCTATAAAGACAGGACCTCCAAGAACTCAGACCTGCATGAATAAAGGTTTGGGTCACCTCACTAACTGAAGAATCCTTTCCAGCTGAGGAGTTTGCAGGAAGTAACAGGAAGATGAGTTCTAGAAAATCACGGTTATGATGGTGAACTTGGATCTTCTTTCTGGCCAACTCACAAAATCAGGAACTAGAGCAGTAACATGTTATATAAATGAACGGTTTTCTTCCTTCTCCTCACCTTACATATAAATATCATTAGAGCTGTTAACATTTTAGGTTTTAGAAGGGAGTATGACTGAATGGACCTCATCTCACAATAACACTTCCAGTCCTATGGAAATTTGTGTGACCTTTGCACTGGGGACACTATTTTCATCCATACAAAGAACTCTGGAAATCCCAAAGATAAGAGTGGCCACTGAGGGACAAAGGAGTGGACTGACCTGAATGTCCTCTGTTTGGCCCATATTTACTGACCACCATGCTTCATCCTTCTCTGCTCCTCAAGAGCCACACCACTCCTCCGCTGTCTGTGCTACATCACTTGGGCTCCTTGCCTTCTAGCTTCTGGTTGGGTTTTGTCATTGAGAGGCAGTAGCAGTTTAGAGATCAGAAGTGGGGAAATGTCAAGGTGTTTGCTCCCCTGGCTCCTTCCGGTGGCCCTGGGGTTTGGAAGGAGCCAGAGCTCCTTTCTGTCAGAGGGGCCACTGCTGCAGCCACAGCCTCTCTTCATCCACTGCGTGCCCCATCCTTGGCGATGAAGGCTTCCCACTGAGCCCCACCCTGACTGCTTCAGGTTGCTTAATTGCTTTCCTCAAGCCTGCCCACACCTCTGGAGAGAGTCTTCATCCTGTGTGTCTGCTATTTATTTCCAGCTAACAAATTCCCATTTCTATAGATCCCCTTTTGTGAGAAAGCAAACATTCAAGAGTAGAATAAGTCTATTTTACTTACTTTTTAAAGATTTTATTTACTTGAGAGAGAGAGAGAGAGAGCATGAGCTGCGGGAGGGACAGAGGGAGAGGGAGAAGCAGACTCCCCACTGAGCAAGGCGCCTGAGGCAGGGCTGGATCCCAGGACCCTGGGATCATGACCCTGAGCCAAAGGCAGATGATTAACCAACTGAGCTCCCCAGGCTCTCCAGAATAAATCTATTTTAATGATCTCCAAATGGGTTTTTTTCCAATATGAAAGGAAAATTAAGAACTGGATTTTTAGTAAGAGAAACATCTGTGAGCTTCACATAAATATTTCAAACTCCTATCAACAAAATGTGATCAGTTTCCCATCTGCAGTCCCCATGTTTGGTTCTTCTCCATGTGTCATGGAATCAGATCATAAAAATCATTCCAGGTTTCAAGAATGCATCTATGCAAGTAAGTATAGAACATAAAAAAGAAATGAAATTATTCCATTTAGATGAGTGGTGACCAAACTTGAAGTCCTTGGGGATCCTCAAAGTTAATCATGGGAGGTTGTCAATTAATTAAAACAATTAATAAAGTTTGATATAAACCATCCATTTGCCATGATGTCTGTGAGGAAGCAATGTGGCAACATACAGAAGATGTTTTAAACCACAAAATTCATTTCTGAATTTTTTAAAAATAGATAATTTGTAATATATTAGAAAGAAATAAATTATGAAAGCATTTCAGTGCATATTATAATAATGCCCTGTGACAAATATCTTGTTTTTTCTCTACTATACAGTCCATGCAAAAGAAGTAATGCTAGAAACATTTAGTAAGTTGATTTGTTATTTATTCTCAAGAGAAAGTCTTCTTAAACCTCATTATTAGGTAGTGACACTGCTTATGCAGCATGGAACAAAACAATTTGCTTAAAGTGTCCAGGAATTTAAGGCTGGGATGACAATACCAGATTCACTTAGGCTCCTGAAATTTTGTATTGAAATCTAAATCAGCTGCTTTCAAGCTGGTCAACTTATTTTTACCACTAAGACTACTCTTTTTCTAGATTCCAAGAAAAATTATCTTTATGTGGGAAATCTCACCTCCACTTGCAGCTTCTATGACCTGCCTTCTGCACACTCTTGATGGCATGCCAGAGCCCACTGCCTCTAATGCAGCCTATCCCTGTCAGAGGTCTTTTATGTCCATCCATGCCCCCTCTTATTGTACTTCTCATTTGATGCTTAGCATGAGTCAGTCATTTGGTTAGTGATTGCGTTTGATGTACTCTTTTTGCAGGACTAAATGGTAAGTTCTTTAGAAACAGAAAGCCTCTTATGATTCAGATATAGGATCCAACATATGCTCACTCATAGAAAATGCTCAATAAATGTTGGTGACAATTTTGAACAAGTAAAATCTTCCCCTTCATTTTGTCCCCATGAGCCAGAGGGAGGACATGCCACAGTGGGCCATCACCTCACTGTACTGAGTATGTATTTAATCAGGTAGTGAATGTTGATGTATGGGAAGAACACTGAGCTAAGGTTCAAGAGACCTTAATCTAGTCCACAGAGTTACTAGCCAAATGTGAAACCGAACTATTTTCTGTCTCAGTTTTCCTTGTCTGTATCAGAGAAATTGAGATAACTTGGGGCACCTGGGTGGCTCAGTCAGTTAAGCATTTGATTTCAGCTCAGGTCATGATCTCAGGGTCCTGGGATTGAGCCCCACCAGTGGGCTCTGCATTCAGGGGGCAGTCTGCTTCACCCTCTCTGCCTCTGCCCTTCTCCTTCCCTGCTCATGCTCTCTCTGTCTCTCTCTCAAATAAATAAATACTCTTAAAAAAAGAGAAATTGAGATAATTTCCCAACCACAGAGAATTGTATTAAGACTCAAATTATATAATAGGTAGCTAACTTTGCTCTCCACACCCCACCCCTGCCAAAAAAAGGTATTAAGCCAGAGTTGGATTTAGACCTCTCCTCAAGGGAGCTGTACCTCCAAGCTATTGTGCTACTATAACTACAATCAGAAAGAGGAATTTTCTTTTTTTTTTTTAGAGACCTGTTTTCTTTTTTTCCTTTTTAAAATTTTATTATGTTATGTTAATCACCATACATTACATCATTAGTTTTTGATGTAGTGTTCCATGATTCATTGTTTGCATATAACACCTAGTGCTCCATTCAATATGTGCCCTCTTTAATACCCATCATCAGGCTGACCCATCCCCCCACCCCCCTCCCCTCTAGAACCCTCAGTTTGCTTCTCAGAGTCCATAGTCTCTCATGGTTCATCTCCCCCTCCGATTTCCCTCCCTTCATTTTTCTCTTCCTGCTATCTTCTTCCTCTTTTTTTTTTTTTTTTAACACATAATGTATTATTTGTTTCAGGGGTACAGATCTGTGATTCATCAGTCTTATGCAATTCACAGTGCTCCCCATAGCACATACCCTCCCCAATGTCTATCACCCAGCCACTCCATCCCTCCCACCCCCCACCACTCCAGCAACTCAGTTTGTTTCCTGAGATTAAGAATTTCTCATATCAGTGAGATCATATGATACATGTCTTTCTCTGTTTGACTTATTTCGCTCAGCATAGTACCCTCCAGTTCCATCCACGTCATTGCAAATGGCAAGATTTCATTCCTTTTGATGGCTGCATAATATTCCGTTGTGTATGTATATATATATATATATATATATATATACCACATCTTCTTTACCCATTCATCTGTTGATGGACATCTTGGCTCTTTCCATAGTTTGGTTATTGTGGGCATTGCTGCTATAAACATCAGGGTGCATGTACCCCTTCAGATCCCTACATTTGTATCTTTGGGGTAAATATCCAGTAGTGCAATTGCTGGGTCATAGGGTAGCTCTATTTTCAACTTTTTGGGGAACCTCCATACTGTTTTCCAGAGTGGGTGCACCAGCTTGAATTCCCACCAACAGTGTAAGAGGGTTCCCCTTTCTTCGCATCCCCGCTGGAAGATGAATTTTCTATCCAGCAACCTATTCCCAAAATGACTGATCCTGCCTTACTTCCAAACGCTAGTTCTTAACTTTCTTCCAAAGGCTGTTCACTGATTAGATGTACTAATTACAGTACTTTAAACTCAACCTGGCTTTACTCTGTAATAGAATGATTGGCGGTTAATCAAAAGGCTAGAGATTCATAGAGGTTTTTGTTTTTGTCTTTTTTTTTTAAATCTGAGGCTAGTAAAATAATCTGATACAGCTGCAATTGTGTGTTTAAGCCTCCATGATTAGACATTTAATGTCTTGTCATTAGAAAAATAACTGAGTGAGGTATAATCTAATCATACAGTGAACCAACTAACACAAGAAAAAGAAATCATTTCTGTCTGGATTTATTTCATTTATTATATACGGGCTGTAATGCAGTTCATACCTGAAATACTTAAGGTAGTGAATCTTGCACAAAAATCCAGACAAGGGCCACCTGGGTGGCTCAGTCAGTTATGCGTCTGCCTTAGGCTCAGGTCATGATCCCAGGGTCCTGGGATCAAGCCCCACATCAGGCTTGCTCAGGGAGCCTGCTTCTCCCTCTCCCTCCCTGCTTCTCCTGCTTGTGCATGCGTGGGCTCTCTCTCTCTGGCTCTCTCTCTCTCTATCAAATAAAGAAATCTTAAAAAAAAATATCCAGACAAGAAAAGAAACTAAGAACTATGTCCCCCATGAGCATTGCTGCCTGGTTTAGCTTGGCTTTAGCACATGCTCTGCAAATATTCCGTGTCTTTGCACTTACAGAATTATATTCATTTTCCTTTGCTTACATTTTAAAGGTTCCTTCTGGAAAAATGCTAATCTCATGGGAACAGTGGGGCTAGAACCTTCAGATGCCAGGGACCTGGAGGAGCTGAACAGCATGGGTGAGCTCCCAGCTCGCTCTCTACAACAGAAAGGGTTTCTGAGGGACACATGGCTTGGGCAGCCCCAACTATATCCTAAGTGATTTCATTGTCCAATCTCATCAAAGGCAGCCAAGCAACACCTAATTACCTATTTTCCTGTTTACATCTCCATAGATGTTCCTAAATATGGTGAGAACAATTATTTTGTTATACCATGTCTCCAAAAATGTTGTGATCTTTAATTCCTTTACCCTCTTATTGTGAACACAGCACATTGCATTGTTAACTAGGTGGCATCCCTGCAACCAGGCTTTTCTAGGTTGGTGTTGATGATGACGGTGAAGATGAGGATGGTGACGTCATGGTGACAACTTACTCTGAAGGCAGTTCAAAGTCCTAGCTCACAGAGATGAAAAGCACAGCATAGTCAATGTAGTCAATACTATTGTAATAACATAGTATGGTAACTACACTTATCATGGTGAGCACTTGAGTAATGTATAGAATTGTTCAGTCCCTATGTTGTATACCTGAAACTAATATAACATTATATGTCAATTATATTTTATTAAAAAAAGAAATATGAGCTAAGGCAGCAATGGGGGTGGGAATGAATATGAAATGAAAGGCATGAAATTATTAAGGGAGAGGAACTTTGAGGTGGAGGTGATGGAGATGTCTCCGTTTCAACACTGAAATTGATCATAAAGATGACAAGATTGTTATATATAGGACAGTTTTACACCCAATCATTAAAAGTGCTTACAGGCTCCATGGAGATCTCCCTGCTACTCTTGTCCTTAATTATTGCGCTGTTCTCTGAGTTCAATCAATACGCTTTATCTGAGCCAAACAATTACATAATTGTTGGCAATGTGCAGTAATCATTTCAAATTTGTTGCTTTTGTGTCCTCAACTACATTATAAGTAGCTTGTTTATAAATTCTTCTGTGCCCCTTAAAAAAGGCTTGGCAGAGTGATTATTCCAAAGTGGATTCAATCAAGGCTTGCTAACTGATTAATTGAGCAATTAATTAAAATGAGATCAACCTCAGTGTAATTTGTTGTTTTCATAACTGGAAGCTTACAAAATTCTTATACTCCCCCCCCCCCCTGCAAATGGCTACATACCAGAAAAGAACATGTATCTTTTAGAAAGGAAAATTTATTCATTCATTCAACGAATATTTATCACATTCTACAATGTGCCAGGTATTTTTAGAAACTGAGAATGCATGATAAGACAAAAATATAAATAAAAACCAATGAATAATTCCTGTTTGGGGGGAGTCTAGTACATGAAGAAAGAAAATGAACATCATAAATAAAGTATCTAGCATGTAAGAAAGTGATAAATGCTAAATGAAAATACAGACCACAGTAAGAAGACTCCTGCGTGGATGGGGGCTGGCGGTTGAGGGATGAGAAGGAGTCAGGCAGCACAGGTATCTCTAAGAAGGTGAGATTGGAGGTAGGGGATAACCATGTCATATTTCCTGTTTCCATGTGAGATCCTTCCATGTTATTTTTATCTGATATTAATATTCCCTGGCACTTTTCTGATACTTTATGTAAAAGCAGGGAGAGTATTCTCTCTTCACCTTCCCTGAACAGCTCCTTTTTATCTGTAACTAACATAGCTCTTATAGGCAGCATGGAACTCTAGACCAGAAGAACACCCAGATTCTAATCTTCACTTTACCATACAACTAGATGTATATTTGTATAGCCATTATTATTAACTAGTGTGTGTGAAGACCAACTGTGTGCTAAATACTCTCCTAAGTATTTTATGAAATTATACAAATTTATTGTCACAGAAAATGTTTAGGCATTCCCATTTTATAAGTAAAGTAAACGGAGACTCAGAGATTTCAAAAGTTCTTTGATGCTCTAACCTTCTATATATTTGAGACAGTTCAATCATCTCCTAAAAAGATAAGAAATGGCTTCACAGAACTGTCATACTTTACATGAGCACTTGTGTGTGTGTGTGTGTGTGTGTGTGGAAGAAATTTTCTTTTTATGTATGATCTAATTTTAATCCTGTAGCAATCCTACCTAGTGGGTATTTTTAACAATGCCACAGATGAAAAATGAAGTTTAGTAGTGTAAGTAACTTTTCCAAAGTCCTATAGCAGATCTGGGCTTCCCATTCAGGTTCAAATCCAAAGTGCTGCTGTCTCTACTAATCTGCTTTACTTGCTTACCAAGTACTTTTTAATATGTACAAGGCATACATGAATGATGTCCCAAACTGCAGGAACTTTGAGTTTTTGGCGAAGACAGACCAGGAAAGAGACAATTATAACAGAAAACATGAAATGTAATGATTGAGGTATAGATAAAACAGAGGGGCATTTACCCTGAATCTGATAAAATTGAAGCTTCCAAAGTACTGGAAGGGTTCTAATAAGGTGTTTATGTGATTGTTTTGTTTTTGTTGTTCAACTTGCAAAAATTAGATATTTTAATTGCAATTGATGAAGAGAGCTCTCTCTTATATTCTGACTTTTGTTGCATTTCCCCTTTTGCCAGCTAACATTGAAATAATTGTAGGCATTTTGGGGGTCCAGCAAAGAAAAGTTTAAGGTGGGACTTACGTTAGCTTGGATTTAGTGAGATCTATTTATGTGGTTTGTGGTTATTTCCATGTAAAGTCATTTATGAGACTCTTAAGGAGGGAGTGTGTGGTAGGATAAATAATGGTCTCCAAAGATATGCAGATCCCAATTCCTGGCACCTGTGAATGTGACCTGACATGGCAAAACAGGGTAAGTAAGAATCTTGAGATGGGGAGATTATCCTGGATTATCCAGGTGGGCCCTAAATGCAATCTCAAGGAGATCTGAGAAGGAAGAAGAAGGCAATGTGACCACTGAAGCAAGATACTACGCTACTGGCCTTGAAAATGGAGGGAGAGGCCACGCAGCACAAGATGCAAAGATGGAATGCAGGGCAAGGCACAGATTCTCTCCTAGAACCTCTGGAGGGAGGAAGTGCGACCTTGCTGACACCTTGATTTGGGCTCATTAATATTGATTTCAGATTTCTGACCTCCAGAACTATAAGATAGTAAATGTTTATGTTATAGGCAACCGAGTTTGTGATCATTTGTTATAGCAGCCATAGGAAACTAATACAGGGTGGAATATTCCAGGAATATTCCTACGGCCCAAAGGGTGACACATTGAGTGTTTGAAAGGAAGCTAAAAGCTATAGGTCAGTAAGAATGCATCTTACAGTGTCCAACACTAAAAGTTCGAAATTTAAGAAACCAACAGCTACTCTCTGGAAAATTCTTCCCATAATCAGATTGTAAAATTATAATTAGAGAACAATTGATCCAAAAATACATTCACTTTTTTTTCTTTTCTGAATTATATGAAATCAAATTCATCAGAATTCTTGTGTTTGAGGGTACAAATCAATAGCAATACTATCGCCGCTTGTGAAGTTTCCTGTTTTATGCAATAACCTAAGGGAAGGAAGTTTCATATTTTATGCATCCCAACTACCAACATAAAAACAAGTTTTGACCAAATGTGTTAGTGGAAGGATGGAATTATCTTTTTTTCCTTAGAGAACATTATGATAAACATTCTAGGTATTAAAAAGGCAAGAGACTTCAGTAAAAAAAAATGTAGGCAAAAAGTATTTTAACAAGTTTCAGGCAGTTAATTAGTAAAATTGTAATGCTCTTTTTCTGAATTTTGTTAGGGTTGTGATATCTGAGATTTATTTTCTCATTCTAAATAAGTATTTGTTTTTGTGCCTAATTTTATATTTATTCAATTATTCTTTTAAAATAAGGCCCCTGGGATTCATAAGCTTCAGGCCCCCCAACAACTGATCTACCCATGGCACCAAGTGATTGGAAATGTGACAGAGAAACTCAACTCAGTGCATGCTGGAAGTCAGGATGGGCTTCTGGGTAAGGGGGGCGGATCCTATGGCAACTTCCAAAGACTAATGGAGGACATTAGGAAATTGGGTTGTGGGGAAGGAGGCTTGAGAGGAGGCAATTATGCAGAACTGTCTACTCTCTTTTACTAGGGAATAGTAGAATTTATATAGATGATTTAGCAAGCAGGTAGGTGTTCAATATTATCTGTCTCTTTTAATTTTACAGGATTATCACTAAAATTTGTTTTTTAAGCAACCATGTAGGTATATACTAAAACTGAAGGCTGACACTCACTCAAGGGAAAAACACAGCCCTGAGGCATTGGTGTGGAAGATCACTGATATTTACTAGCCTGAGAAGAGCAAACAATAACCACAGCAGGAAAGGCTTTTCATACCAGCAAGAAAATAATGTACCCAATATTAGGTTAGGAATATGAGTTCGATTTATTCCATTTAATTGCAACTTCATAGTTCATTGAGACATTATGGAAGACAACCTCTTTAACTCTTGTAAGCATTACAGTTGATGTTAACATAAGTCTTCCTCTCTGCCCTAGAACTCATATATATATATATATATATATATA
>NW_023270415.1:6335554-6339524 GCF_011800145.1 Mirounga leonina
ATATATATATATATATATATATATAATATAGTTTGAGTCAATCCATTGAAATACTTAAAGAATTATTTGCATCCATACATTTTAAAATGTGGGAATATAATATATGAACATATGGGCAGAAAACCAAATGATTATAGTAAAATAGCTCTTTCATACAATTTCTTCATTTTTTTTCAAAGATTCAAGAAAACCTGTCTCAGTTCTAACAAGTACCTTAGGCAGTAGCATCTTAGCATAAGGATGGGAAGTGAAAGTGATAGAGGGTAAGTTAGACTGAAGCCTATCCTATAGCCCACGTGTCAGCCTTAGAAATGCCTAAAACAAACCCGAAAAAGGCTAGCCTAGAGGACAGCTTGGTTAATAAAAGGAGAAGTCAGGGATGGACCGAAACTCATCCAATGGTTGTCTAGGAGACAGATTTCTCTAGTTCAGAGTCACATTATGTAGGGACTACCAAAGAATTTATTGGCATTCAGCATAAAAAGAAAAGTAATTTTGGGATTTTAATAGCAGATTTCTAAATAAATCTATGTATCTGCATTGAAGGACATTTGTAGAATTCTATGGGAAAATGTGACCCATAATCCCACCTTATAGTTAACTATCACGAACATATATTTTCTTCCAGTCATTTCTTAAGTGTCTATAAACCCTTCACAATTGGATTTATTCCATGTAATTTTTGTGTCCTACTTTTTATTTTTTAATTAATTAATTAATTTTTAAAGATTTTATTTATTTATTTGAGAAAGAAAGAGTGAGAGAGAGCACAAAAGTGGGGTGAAGGGGAGAGGTTGAAGTAGACTCTTTGTTGAGCAGGGAGCCGGATGCGGGGTTCAATCCCAGTACTCTGGGATCATGACCCAAGCAAAGGCAGACGCTCAACCAACTGAGCCACCCAGGTGCCTTGTGTCCTACTTTATAATTGCATAATAAATTTTGAGCATTTGCCCATACCAGTAAGTATTCCTCAAGCACATTATTTAAGATGACTGCAGAGCATGCCATTGTATACATGTGTCATAATTCAGTATTTTCTATTCAGTATTTCTATACTTGGAAATTTATGTCATTTCCAATATGAAGCTATCAACTAAGACTGTGATACTTAGTCTCATGTTATGAAAGTGAACACAGCTAATTATTTCCTCAGTTAATTTCTAGAAAAGGAACTATTGTATATGATCATTATTTTTAAATTTGATAGACATTTTTCTGAAGAATATACAGATGGAAAGGTGTTCAACATCAGTCATCATCAGGGAAATAAAAATCAAAACCACAATGAGATATCTCCTCAGACCTGTCAGATGGCTATTATCAAAAAGACAAGAGATAAATTGGTACAGCCATAATGGAAAATACGGTGGAGTTTCCTCAAAAAATTAAAAACAGAACTATCACATGATCCAGCAATCCTACTTCTGGCTATATATATGAAGGAAATGAAAACTCTAACTTGAAAGATGTATGAATCTTCATGTTCACTGCAGCATTATTTATAATAACCAAGACATGGGAGCAACAATGAAGAAATGGATACAGGAAATACGGTCTATATATATATATATATATATATATGGAATATAACTCAACCTTAGAAAAAGAATAAAATCTTGCCATTGAAAAGACATGGATGGACCCTGAGAGCACTATGTTAAGTGAAACACTTCAGAGAGAGAAAGACAAATACTGTATGATCTCACTTAAATGTGGAATCTGAAAAATAAACAAAAAGAAAACCCTGAACCATTGATACAGAGAACAGACGGGCGGTTGCCAGAGGTGGGGCGTTGAGGGTGAGTGAAATGAGTGAAGGGGATCAAAAAAATACAAACTTCCAGTTATAAAATAAGTAAGTCCTGGGTTGTAATGTATAGCATGGTGACTATAGTTAATAATACTGTATTGCCTATTGGAAAATTGCTAAGAGAGTAGATCTTAAAAGTTCTCATCACGAGAAAAAAATGTATGTGTAGTGATAGATGTTAACTAGATTTATTGTGGTGATCATTTTGCAATATACACAAACATTGAATCATTGTGTTGTACACTTTTTAAAAATTAATATACTATATGTCAATTTTATTTCATTATATAAGTCAATTTTATCTCAATAAAAAAATTTGATAGGTATTGCCCAATTATAATCAATAAGATTCCATTAGCAACATCAGTTCTGCTTCACTGTTTGTCATCACAAAATTGGCACTTTTTTTTAATATGAACAATCCATTTAATGTTTTCAAATCAGTTAATTATTTTATTTTATTTTTTTATTCTTATATTAATCCCCATACATTACATCATTAGTTTTAGATGTAGTGTTCCATGATTCATTGTTTGTGCATAACACCCAGTGCTCCATGCAGAATGTGCCCTCCTCAAAACCCACCACCAGGCTAACCCATCCTCCCACCCCCCTCCCCTCTAGAACCCTCAGTTTGTTTTTCAGAGTCCATCGTCTCTAGTGGTTCGTCTACCCCTCCGATTTCCCCCGCTTCATTCTTCCCCTCCTGCTACCTTCTTCTTTTTTTTTTTCTTAACATATATTGCATTATTTGTTTCAGAGGTACAGATCTGAGATTCAAGTCTTACACAATTCACAGCACTCACCATAGCACATACGCTCCCCAGTGTCTCTCACCCAGCCACCCCATCCCTCCCACCCCACCCCCCACTCCAGCAACCCTCAGTTTGTTTCCTGCAATTAAGAATTCCTCATATCAGTGAGATCATATGATACATGTCTTTCTCTGTTTGACTTATTTCGCTCAACATAATACCCTCCAGTTCCATCCACGTCGTTGCAAATGGCAAGATCTCATTCCTTTTGATGGCTGCATAATATTCCATTGTATATATATACCATATCTTCTTTATCCATTCATCTGTCGATGGACATCTTGGCTCTTTCCACAGTTTGGCTATTGTGGACATTGCTGCTATAAACATCGGTGCACGTACCCTTTTGGATCCCTACTTTTGTATCTTTTGCACTACCCAGTAGTGCAATTGCTGGGTCATAGGGTAGCTCTATTTTCAACTTTTTGAGGAACCTCCATACTGTTTTCCAGAGTGGCTGCACCAGCTTGCATTCCCACCAACAGTGTAGGAGGGTTCCCCTTTCTCCGCATCCCCGCCAACATCTGTCGTTTCCTGACTTGTTAATTTTAGCCATTCTGACTGGTGTGAGGTGGTATCTCATTGAGGTTTTGATTTGGATTTCCCTGATGCCGAGGGATGTTGAGCACTTTTTCATGTGTCTGTTGGCCATTTGGATGTCTTCTTTGGAAAAATGTCTGTTCATGTCTCCTGCCCATTTCTTGATTGGATTCTTTGTTCTTTGGGTGTTGAGTTTCATAAGTTCTTTATAGATTTTGGATACTAACCCTTTATCTGATATGTCATTTGCAAATATCTTCTCCCATTCTGTCGGTTGTCTTTTGGTTTTGTTGACTGTTTCCTTTGCTTTGCAAAAGCTTTTTATCTTGATGAAGTCCCAATAGTTCATTTTTGCCCTTGCTTCCCTTGCCTTTGGCGATGCTTCTAGGAAGAAGTTGCTGTGGCTGAGATCAAAGAGGTTGCTGCCTGTGTTCTCCTTTAGGATTTTGATGGACTCCTGTCTCACATTGAGGTCTTTCAACCATTTGGAGTCTATTTTTGTGTGTGGTGTAAGGAAATGGTCCAGTTTCATTATTCTGCATGTGGCTGTCCAATTTTCCCAACACCATTTGTTGAAGAGACTGTCTTTTTTCCATTGGACACTCTTTCCTGCTTTGTCAAAGATGAGTTGACCATAGAGTTGAGGGTCCATTTCTGGGCTCTCTATTCTGTTCCATTGATCTATGTGTCTGTTTTTATGCCAGTACCATGCTGTCTTGATGATGACAGCTTTGTAATAGAGCTGGAAGTCCGGAATTGTGATGCCGCCAGCTTTGCTTTTCTTTTTCAACATTCCTCTGGCTAT
>NW_023270415.1:6339924-6388942 GCF_011800145.1 Mirounga leonina
GTGATGCCGCCAGCTTTGCTTTTCTTTTTCAACATTCCTCTGGCTATGCGGGGTCTTTTCTGGTTCCATACAAATTTTAGGATGATTTGTTCCATTTCTTTGAAAAAAGTGGATGGTATTTTGATGGGGATTGCATTGAATGTGTAGATTGCTCTAGGTGGCAAAAATTGGCACTTTTAAAAAATTTTTGATAAATATATAGCCAGAATACTTTATTATTTTCACATTTATATTTCTTGAATCACTAATGAGTTTGAAAATTTTTTATTTTTATTAACATTTGTATTTATTTTTTACTTTTTCTTTTTAAATTTTATACTCCTTTTTATACAGTGATTTTTATTTTCTATTGAATTTAAGCATATTTCTTTGTTATTCTAGGGTATTATTTAATCATTTTGAGTATTTATATAATATATATTTTAAGTATTTTCCCATTTGGCATTTGTATTTTAATTTTTTCTTTTTTAAAATTGAGATATAGGGCACCTGGGTGGCTCAGTTGTTAAGCGTCTGCCTTCAGCTCAGGTCATAATCCCAGGGTCCTGGGATCGAGCCCCGCATCAGACTCCCTGCTCCGCGGGAAGCCTGCTTCTCCCTCTCCCACTCCCCCTGCTTGTGTTCCTTCTCTCGCTGTGTCTTTCTCTGTCAAATAAATAAATAAAATCTTTAAAGAAAATAAAATAAATAAAATAAAATTGAGATATAATTCCAATACCTAAAATTCACCTGTCATGGGTACAATTCAGTAGTTTTTTAGTATATCCACAGGGTTGTGCAACCATTACCACTATCTATTCCAAAATATTTTCATCACTCCAAAAAGAAACTGGGTGCCTGTTACCAGTCACACCCATTCTTATCTCCCTCCAGCCCCTGTTAACCATTCAGCAGGGAGTCTGCTTGAAGATTCTCTCCCTCTGTCCCTCCCCCCACTCTCACTCACTCCTCCCCTCAAAAAAATAAATCTTTAATAAAATAAAATTAAATAAAAATAAAATAAAATAAAATAAAATAAAATAAAATACACGCATGGGGTAAGAAATGGCAACATTATTTCTATTCTAGACACATAGGTCAGATAAAGACAAGTGGTTGCTTTCTGCACAAGTGCAACAAGCACAAAAACCTAACTCTTCCTCTGCTGGGATATTGTAACCACCAACTGACTGTTAGATGGGTAGAATGGGGTAGTTCTTGAGTGGTCCTCACTTGGGGCTCTCCCTCAGAACGTCTAAGGTCCATCCTCCTTTACTCATGCCTAGGTTTCTGCCTAACATTAGTAGTTACATTTCTGGGGAGTCAAACTTATTATACATGGATTTACAACTGTGCAGGGGGTCAGCGTCCTTAACTGTTGTCCAAAGGTCAATTGTACTTATGTATTGCAATATGATTACCACCTTAGCATTAGCTAACACCTTCATTACATGACATAATTACCTCTTTTTTTTGTGTGGTGAGAACATTTAAGAACTACTTTATTAGCAGTTTTCAAGTATATAATAGAGTGCTGTTAACTATAATCACAATGCTGTGCATTAGATCCTCAGAACTTATTCATCTTACAGCTGGAAGTTTGTACCTTTTAATAAACACTTTCCCAATTTTCCCATCTCCCAGCTCCTGGTAATGACCATTCTACTATTTCTATGAGTTCAGCTTTTTCTGATTCCACATGTATGTGATAGCACATAATATTTGTCTTTATCTAAGTTACTTTATTTAGCATAATACCCTCAAAATCCATCCATGTTGTCACAAATGACAGGATTTTCTTCTTTCTTGTGGCTGAATAATATTTCATTGTATACATATATCACATCTTTTTTTGCACTCATCTGTTGATGGACATTTAGATTATTTCATATCTTGGTTATTGTGAGTAATGCTGTGATAAACATGGGAGTGCAGATATCTCTTAGATATACTGCTTTAGTCTCCCTTGGGTGTATACCCAGAAGTGGGATTACTGGGTCATATGGTATCATCCACTGAAGTCTCTTCTTAGTTAGTGTAGTGTTTGATTAACGACTGGGCAGAGATTTCCTTTAGCTGCCAGGACCACCCAGTCTCCCAGTCTTTGCTGAGGGCCTCTGTGTGTTTGTTGAGACACAGCTTTAACACTCAGCCAGGTAATCGGCCTCTCTGCCTTAGCCTTCACTTCCTGCTTGTGCAGAGCTCAAGATCAGCCCAAGGTGAGATGTTAGGGCATTCCAAGATGTATCCTGAGAGTGCTCACAGTCCTGAATATGTGCATGTCCTGTATATGTGAGTGGTCTTCTAGATTCCTAAGAATGTGTCAGAGCTCTCAAAGCCACTATGGACATCTTGTCTCTTATATTTTCTTTTTAAACTTTTTGGTTAGTCTTTTGTCTGCCTCAATTGTCATTCATCCAGCAGCTGATTAATTTAACAATTACCTCTCACTCCACTCCGCTCCCCCCCCCGCCCCGGCAACAAATGTTCCCAGGGAAAAAGGCTACACTGGGTAAATTCTGAGTCAGATTAAAGATAACCTTGCAAGTAGAATTCTCTAGGGAACCATCAGACAGGTCAAAATATGGCCATTTGTTGGAGAATGAGGATTTGAAGAAGTTTTAAATTTTGTTTTGCATTCTCTGATGACTGCCATTTTTATTGTGTTGTGACTATTGGTGTTCAAGATTACTGTGGATGAGAAGGAAGGATTTAAATTGGGTAAATTGAAATGCCACAAAATTCACCATTCTTACCCAGATTCAGCCACTTTCTTAAATATTTTCTCCCCACATAGCTGGAAGCCTTTGCTTAATTTCTAGAGTTCTGAAAAAGTTGATTCTGATAATTTTTAGCAGCTTTCTAATTGCTTTCTTGGAGAACAGAATTTTCAGAGGCTTTTATTCCATTATTTTATGGATGCCACCCAACTAATTAAATTTTAAAGTAACCGTAAGAATTATTTTTTGAGTATCAGTGGATTTTTCAGCTACATGGACTTTTCTTTAATGTTAGAATAAAATAAGTGAGCAATAACAAAGGAAGAGAAATATTAGAAAAAATGGACATGGAAAAACAGAAAATTTTGGCTAACCATGTGTTATCCTCTTCAAATCAATGAACTTTTAGAGTGTATTAGCTACATATAGAAAATAGCATTATATGAAAAGTTGAAACCATAATTTCATAAATAGATATAAAATTATAATTAATTATTGATTACTCACCAAGTTCTTGGTATTTTTTTTTAAAGATTTTATTTATTTTTTTGACAGAGAGAGACACAGTCAGAGAGGGAACACAAGCAGGGGGAGTGGGAGAGGGAGAAGCAGGCTTCCCGCGGAGCAAGGAGCCCGATGCGGGATTCGATCCCAGGACCCCGGGATCATGACCTGAGCCGAAGGCAGACGCTTAACCGACTGAGCCACTCAGACGCCCCCAAGTTCTTGGTATTTATAGGAGGTATCGAATTTGCAATCAAGTGAGTAAGCAAGCACAAGAAGAAAAACATAAATCAGTAGAATATAATATGTAGGTTATAGAGATAATATATAATACATGCTATATGTGGGATAGGTTTTCTAAAACTCTAAAAAGCCCAAAGCTTCCAAATCAATGGATTAAACGTTATGCCTATTACAAAATTTGCGTTGTAAATATTACACACTGTATTGCAGAATTCCTTTAAATGCAACTCCTCTTATGTTTCTCATTTTTTTCTTTTTATTTCTTTTTTTTTTTCCTTTTTAATCTTTAGTTGATTATGAATTACTTGACATGGAATGTCAGGGATACTGGCCCTAAATCTAAAGCTTAAACATCAGCAATTCCTGCCAATTAAAGATCAATATAATTGTGTACAGTTTCCCTGAAACATAAAGTAATATTGTGAGGGAGATAGAATTCAAATTACAAGAATTAAATATACAGGCAGCTTTTAGGAAATGAATAGCTGAATCCTGACAGGAAACCCATCCATTCACATTAAGATAGGGACACAGAAAGGATTGTAAGTTAGTACTAGAAAAATGATTGTACAAGTTATTGATTTAAGGCATTTATTTAAGCCTTTCTGGGGAAAATTATGGACCACAGAGTCGTAGATAAGATCACAAAGACCCAGAGAGGCTGTTAGAACTCAAGGAGGTAATCGTTATTGGCAGAGTAGGAATTAGAGTCATGTCTCTGCATAGTCCAGTATTCATTATAAACCATGTGGCAATTTTGGGGGGGAATTACTTTTTCTGGGAATTCCCAAGACACTCTGTTTTTTTTTATTTTTAAAGATTTTATTTATTTATTTGACACAGAGAGACAGAGAGGGAACACAAGCAGGGGGAGCTGCAGAGGGAGAGGGAGAAGCAGACTCCCCTCTGAGCAAGGAGCCCAATTTGGGGCTTGACCCCAGGACCCTGGAATCATGACCTGAGCCAAAGCCAGATGCTTAACTGACTGAGCCACCCAGGTGCCCCCCCCCTTCCCCAGGACACTCTTAAGGTTACTCACATTGAAGACTGGGGGAAGGGGAATCTGTACAGAGAGTATGAAAATGATTATTTTTTTCAAATCATAAGTAAAGTATTTACTCACTACTTATTCACTCATCGTATTTCTTACAACCAATAAATATGTATTGATTCCCATGCTCTCATGTAATTTGCAGGTCAATGGAGGAGACAGATAGTAGATAAATAAATCCAGTATTTAATATATAATGAAAAATAAATATAAGTTTTATAGGAGAAAGAATGTGGGGACATCAGAGGCATCAGAGAAGAACTCACTGAAGAAAGGATATTTAGCTGAAACCTAGGGGATAATTAATAGCAGGAAAAAATGGAACTCGGCCAATGACAAAGTACTTCATTTGATCTTCCTCCTCATTGGTCATTCACTAAGTGATTTAAGATGTTCTATAGTGTGTGAACAAAATAATCAGGTTTCTTTGAACATGAGTCCTGTTGTCATGGCTTGATGAATTCTTGCCTCTGAATGGGGACTTTCACTTTTTCTTGTCCAAAAGTCACCATTGTACTCTCTGTGAGACCTTGCAGGAGTTCCCAGAGTGTCCTCTCTGCAGAATCACTCTGATTACATTACTTTGTACAGAGCCCTGTGAAAAAAAGCCTCCTTCTTAACTACCTGTTTTTTTTTTCTTTTTTTCATAAAACTTCCCTATAACTCACCTGAATAGTGAATAAAAAAACAGAGCCTTCCAGAGTCCTACCATGTAATTTACTCAGTAATATAGAAGTAGTAGCCAAAAAAATCAATGAATTTTTTTCCTTCATAACCTCATGTAACAAAGAACACTAAAGTAATTTACAGTAATCTCATTTCTGAAGTGTCTATTCTGCACAATAATAATCCTGACTGAGGTTAACGTGTTTTTTTTCAAAAATTATTTTTTGTTATTATTTATATTACCTATGATCATTTTACAAAATGCTACTTTATTGTCCAGCTTTGAGAGTCCAAATCACATTAACAAGCTGAGCTGGAAGAACTGGCCTCTTTTGCCCTTTGATCTGGAACACTGAAATCTGCAAAGTCTGTGTAATTTCTGTGCTGTGCACTCTGCAGTCAAGATTAGTTCAGAGCCTTCATAAAGCAGACTGCAGGCTGCCGTATTAATGAGAGAGGACCACCTTTCTACTGGAAAATGGAGGCAGAAAATCGAAGTCTTTATCTGGGTGACATAGGGAGAAAAACACCCTTCCAAAGCTGGAGGAAGCCAGGCCAGAGCCTGAGGTCCCACAGCAGGATTCCAGACAACTGGACAAAGACAAACTTTAAAACCAACTGTGACTGATGAGATTGAGTGAAGAAACAGATATTCACCCTTTTAATCTTGCATGCTTTATATTTTCCTTGGCTCTTAGAAGTTAGTAAAAATTATCTTGAGCGCTCACTACTAGACAGAAATACTTTCCATTATTTCTACCACTACTCTCTTAAGAAGGTGAATAATCAGGTTGAAAAATTCTAAGCAAAACTATTTATAATTGGTTGGACTTCTTCATATTGGCATGCATTTCACACAGGACTCTTAGCACATTGCCAATTCTCTCTTCCACGTTTTGTTTATCTTAGTGACTAGACACTTATCACAAAACTAGAGGGCAGATATACACAGAAAAAGACAAAAACAAAAGGAGAAACCTAAATTTTCTTTTAAGTATCAAAGTAGTTTAAATGAAAGTGGTTTTGTTTTATTTTATGTTATAATTTTATCTGCATAATTTTTATTTTTTTTAGAGTTGATCTTTTAAAAAATGTGATAGCGAATGCATTTATATTTTGTGTGTCTACAATTCATACACAATGAATCTTAGAAAAGCTGACTGTCTTCTGCTGGCAATGACAAGGTGTCCTGGAAAGAACACAGGTGGAAGTGGGGTTGATGGGAACGTCAGTGGGTAGCTCTCCAGGCTCAGTGGCATTGGCTACCCTGGTGATGAAACAGGCCCCTGACTCATGGAAGATCCAACATTAAATTGGATTATTTTAAGGTAATCTTTTTAAAGAAAACACATTTTGTTGATACCTTTTCTCACAAGGTTCCAACTTCTCATTTGTGGAGAAAATGCAAACTCAAATCAGAAGATTCTGCTAGGATCAAAATAATTGCCTTATTTTCTTCAAGAGGCTGATGGTAGGTTTGTTTTTGGAAGAGAATAGAATGAGAGTTTCTAAGGGTCCCTTGGAGGGCTTTGGGACCACAGAGAAAGATGAAGGCAGTGGCCGTGTAGGACCATGGCCATTTCAGAATATCTCAGTAAGGGATGGTCTAACATTAAGAATAATTGAGAAGCTGGAGATGGGAAATGGGTTTTATTTTACATAGAGGTGAGATTGACTTGAGTTAGGTACACAATTACCACCCCCTCCTTTTTTTTTTTTTACCTAAAACAACAGAAATTTATTATTTCACAGTTCTCGAGGCTGGAGGTCAAAATTAAGGTGTTGGCGGGGCCATAGTCCCTCTGGAACCTATAGGGAAATCATTCCTTCCTCTTCCTAGTTTCTGGTAGCTTGCTGATAGTCTTTGGTAGTCCTGGGCTAGCAGCTGTATAACTCCAAATCTCTGCCTTCATTGTCACATGGCATTCACCCTGTCCTCATAGAGTTTTTCTTATAAGGACACAAGTCATATTGGATTGGAACCCATATCCAGGATGACCTCATTTTAATTACATCTGCAGTGATCCTCTTTCCAAATAAGGTCACATTCTGAGGCACGGAAGTATCTTTTCTGGGGCAACAGAATTCAACCCATAATACCTAGTCTGCCTGGAGGTCAAAGGAGACTTCACGGGCAGAGGAATTCTGTTCACATAATTCTCAAACAGCCATGCCTGTGTTTCCCAGGGCCCCCAGGCCTCCAGAGACTCCTAGGCTTTGTCCTCTGGGCTTTGCGGAGTTCCAAAAGAGAAATTGTCTTCAGTAGTAGGTCCTTTCTCAAGGAGCTCTCAAGTCATTTTTCTCCAAACAATACATTTTCTGCTCACTAAATGAATATCTTTGCCCTGGGTGGCCAGCCTTTTTCATTACGTGGAAAATCCCTCTAACTCCAAATCGAAAAGAACCACAAGTTAACCATATTGCTATTTATTTTCCTTCCATAAGTGCAAAAAAAGAAGTAGGGAATAAGCTGAAATATCATACTAGGCTGACAGTTTTCCATGCTGATTGGCTTTTTTTTTTTTTAATTAGTTTCAGGGGTTGAATTTACTGATTCATCAGCTGCATATAACACCCAGTGTTCATTACATCAAGTGCCCGCCTTAATGCCCATCACTCAGTTACCCCATCCTCCCACCTACCACTCCTTCCAGCAAACCTGTTTGTGGCCTAGAGTTAAGAGTCTCTTATGGTTTGCTCCCCTGTCTGTTTTCCTCTAATTTTATTTTTCCTTCCCTTCCCTTCCTCTATGTTCATCTGCTTTGTTTCTTAGATTCCTAATATGAGTGAAATCATCTGGTGTTTTTCTTTCTCTGACTGACTTATTTTGCTTAGCATAACACCCTCTAGTTCCATCCACAATGTTGCAAATGGCAAGATTTCATTTGTTTTGATGGATGAGTAGTATTCCATTGTGTGTGTATATATATATACACCACATCTTCTTTATCCATTCATCTGTCAATGGACATCTGGGCTTTTTCCATAGTTTGGCTATTGTGGACATTGCTGCCATAAACATCGGGGTGCATGTACCCCTTTGGATCACTATGTTTTTATCCTTAGGATGATGAATAACTAGAGTGCAATTGCCGTGTCCCTTACTACCTTTGGAGATTGTCTAGCAAGAAGTTGCTGTGGCCAAGGTCAAAGAGGTTGCTGCCTGTGATCTACTCTAGGAATTTGATGGATTCCTGTCTCGCATTTAGGTCTTTCATCCATTTTGAGTTTATTTTTGTGTATGGTATAAGAAAGTGGTCCAGTTTCATTCTTCTGCATGTTGCTGTCCCTCCCAATAATTTGTTAAAGGGACTGTCTTTTTTCCTTTGGATAGTCTTTCCTGCTTTGTTGAAGATTAGTTGGCCATAGAATTGAGGGTCCATTTCTGGGTTCTCTGTTCTGTTCCATTGATCTATGTGTCTGTTTTTGTGCCAGTACCATACTGTCTTGAATTGTGATGCCTCCAGCTTTGGTTTTCTTTTTCAACATTCCTTTGGCTATTCAGGTCTTTTGTGGTTCCATATGAATTTTAGGATTGTTCATTCCAACTCTGTGAAAAATGCTATTGGTATTTTGATAGAGATTGCATTGAAAGATTGCTTTGGGTAGCATAGACATTTTAACAATATTTGACCTTCCAATCCATGAGCATGGAATGTTCTACCATTTCTTTGTGTCTTCCTCAGTTTCTTTCATGGGTATCCTACAGTTTTCAGAGTACAGATCCTTTACCTCTTTGGTTAGGTTTATTCCCAGGTATCTTAAGGGTTTTGGTACAATTGTAAATGGGATCAATTCCTTGATTTCTCCTTCTTCTTCTGTCTCATTGTTGGTGTATAGAAATGCAACTGACTTCTTTGCATTGATTTTATATCCTACAACTTTGCTGAATTACTATATAAGTTCTAGCAAATTTCTGGTGGAGTCTTTTGGGTTCTCTACATAGAGTATCATGTCATCTTCAAAGAGTGAAAGTTTGACTTCTTTGCTATTTGGATGCCTTTTATTTCTTTTTGTTGTCTGATGGCTCAGGCTAGACCTTCTAGTACTATGTTGAACAACAGTGGTGATAGTGGACTTCTCTGCCATGTTCCTGACCTTGGGGGAAAAGCTCTCTTTGGAAAAGCTTCCCCATTGAGGATGATATTCACTGTGGGTCTTTCATATTTGGCTTTTATGATATCGAGGTATGTTCCCTCTATCCTTACATGGCAGAGAGTTTTTATCAAGAAAGGATGCTGTATTTTGTCAAATGCTTTTTCTGCATCTATTGAGAGGATCATATGGTTCTTGTCCTTTCTTTTATTAATGTGGTATATCACATTGATTGATTTGTGGATGTTGAGCCACCCTTGCAGCCCAGGAATAAATCCCACTTGGTCGTGGTGAATAATCCTTTCAATGCACTGTTGGATTCTATTAGCTAGTATCTCTGTGAGAATTTTTGCATCCCTGTTCATAAGGATATTGGTCTGTAATTCCCCTTTTTGGTGGGTCTTTGGTTTTAGGACCAAGGTAATGCTGACCTCATAGAATGAATTTGGAAGTTTTCCTTTCACTGTATTTTTTGAAACAGTTTCAGAAGAATAGGTATTAATTCTTCTTTAAATGTTTGGTAGAATTCAGCTGGGAAGCCATTGGCCTTGGACTCTTGTTTGTTGGGAGATTTTTTATTGCTGCTTCAATTTCTTTGCTGGTTATGGGTCTGTTCAGATTTTCTGTTTCTTCCTGGTTCAGTTTTGGTAGTTTATATGTTTCTAGTAATATATCCATTTCTTCCAGATTGCCTAATTTGTTGCCATATAACTGCTCATAATTTGTTCTTATAATTGTTTGTATTTCTTCAGTGTTGGTTGTGATCTCTCCTCTTTCATTCATGATTTTATTAATTTGGGTCCTTTCTCTTTTCTTTTGGATAAGTCTGGCCAGGGGTTTATCAATCTTATTAATTCTTTCAAAGAACCAGCTCCTAGCTTCATTGATTTGTTCTACTTTTTTTTTTTAATTATTATTTCTATATCATTGATTTCTGCTCTAATATTTATTATTTCTCTTCTCCTGCTGGATTTAGGTTTTATTTTGCTGTTCTTTTTCTATCTCCCTTAGGTGTAAGATTAAGTTGTGTAATTTGAGCCTTTTCTTTTTTCTTGAAGAAGGTCTGTATTGCTATATACTTCCCTCTTAGAACTGCTTTTGCTGCATCCCAAAGATTCTGAACTGTTGTGTTTTCATTTTCATTTGCTTCCATGTATTTTTTAAATTCTTCTTTAATTTCCTGGTTGACCCATTCATTTTTTAGTAGGATGCTCTTTAGCCTCCATGTATTGTGGTCCTTCCAAATTTTTTTCTTGTGGGTAACTTCAAATTTTAAAGCACTGTGGTCTGAAAATATGCATGGTATGATCTCGATCTTTTTGTTTCAGCTGAAACCTAATTTGTGATGCAGTATGTGATCTATTCTGGAGAATGTTCCATGTGTGCTCAAGAAGAATGTGTATTCTGCTGCTTTATGATGAAATGCTCTGAATAAATCTGTTAAGTCCATCTGGTCCACTGTGTTATTCAATGCCCTTCTTTCCTTGCTGATCTTGTGCTTAGATGATCTTTCCATTGCTATGAATGGGGTGTTAAAGTCCCTTACTATTTATTGTATTATTATCAATGAGTTTCTTTAATTTTGTTATTAATTGGTTTATACATTTGGCTGCTCCCAAGTTAGGGGCATAAGTATTTAGAACTGTTTAGATCTTCTTGTTGGATAGACCATTTTATTATGATATAGTGTGCTTCTTCATCTCTTATTACAGTCTTTGTTTAAAATCTAGTTTGTCTGATATAAAGATTGCTACTCCAGCTTTCTTTTCATGTCCATTAGCATGATAAATGGTTCTCCACCCCCTCACTTTCAATGTAGAAGTGTCTTTGGTTCTAAAATGAATCTCTTGTAAGCAATATATCAATGGGTCTTTTTTTATTATTATTCATTCTGATACCTTATGTCTTTTGATTGGAGCATTTAGTCCATTTACATTCAGAGTAATTCTTGAAAGATACAAATTTAGTGTCATTGTATTACCTGTAAAGTCGCTGTTCTTATAGATTGTCTCTGTACTTTGTGGTCTTTGTTACTTTTGGGTTCTCTCTCCACTCAAAGGATGCACTTTAATATTTCTTGCAAGGCTGGTTTAATGTTCACAAATTCCTTTTAGTTTTTGTTTGTCCTGGAAAGTATTTCTCCTTCTGTTCTGAATGACAGCCTTGCTGGATAAAGTATTCTTGGCTGTATATTTTTCCCATTTAACACATTGAATATATCATGCTGATCCTTTCTGGCCTGCCAGGTCTTTGTGGACAGGTTTGTTGCCAGTCTTATGTGTCTACCCTTGTAGGTTAAGGACCTCTGGTCTGCAGAGACTTTCAGGATTTTCCCTTTATCTTTGAATTTTGCAAGTTTAGAAGGGGGTGCCTGGGTGGCTCAGTTGGTTAAGCATCTACCTTTGGCTCAGGTCCTAATCCCAGGGTCTTGGGATTGAGCCCTGCATCAGGCTCCCTGCTCAGTGGGGAGCCTGCTTCTCCCTCTTCTCTGCCATTACCCCTGCATGTGCTCTCTCTCTCTCACTCCTTCTCTCAAATAAGTAAAGAAAATCTTTAAAAAAAAGAAATTTGCAATCTTTCCATTACATGACGAGGTGTTGACCTATTTTTATTGATTTTGAAGGGAGGTTCTCTGTGTGTCCTGGACTTGAATGCATGTTTCCTTCCCCAGATTAGGGAAGTTCTCAGCTATAATTTGTTCAAACAAACCTTCTGCCCCTCTTTCCTGCTCCTCATCTTCTGGGATCCCTATTATCCCTATGTTATTTCACTTTATGGAATTGCTGAGTTCTCTAAATCTCCCATTGTGATCTAATAGTTTTCTTTCTCTCTTCTTTTCAGCTTCATTATTTTCCATCATTTTATCTTCTATATAACTGACTTGCTCTTCTGCCTCATTCATCTTTGTTTTTATAGCTTCTGCTTGGGACTGCATCTCAGTAATAGCATTTTTAATTTTGGTCTGACTAGATTTTAGTTCTTTTATTTCTATAGAAGGGGATTCTCTCGTGTCTTCTATGCTTTTTCCAAGCCCAGCTAGTATCTTTATAATCATTGTTTTAATTCTAGTTCAGACATTTTACTTATATGCACATTGATTAAGTCCCTGGCAGTGAGTACTACCTACTGCTCTTTCTTTTGGAGTGAATTTCTCCACCTCATCATTTTTGTCCAGAACAGACAGGAAGAAACAGAAAGAAAAAAATACAACAACAACAACAACAACTTCAGGAAGTGATACTGGTGTATGCTGTTCACACTCTGCTGTTATATCTTAGCTATTCTTTCCCACAGGTCTGTCCTCTACAGAGTTCCTTCTTGCTTGTAGTGGGGAGTGTTTGGACCTTTGCTAGGTGTGCTTTGATTTGTTTGTCAAGATAAGCCTGGAAAAGAAAAAAGAAAAGCAAAGAAGAAAAGAGAAAAAATAAATAAAAATAAAAACAGAAAACAACAAACAAAAACCAAAAACTTGATCCAAGACAAGAGAAAAAGGAAAGGAACAAAAATGTAAACAAACAGACAGACAAAAACTATTAGCCTGATTCCAAAGGAAAGAAAGAAAGAAGAAAGAAAGAAAAGAAAGAAGGAAGAAAGAGAAAGAAAGAAAGAAAGAAAGAAAGAAAGAAAGAAAGAAAAAAAGAAAGAAAAAAGAAAGAAAAGAGAGCAGTAAAAGAGAAAAAAAAATAAGAAGCCTGATCTGAAAAATAAGAGAAAGAAACAAACAAACCAAGAATGAACAAAAAATTATTCTGATACAAAATTTTCTGATACAAAAAAAAAGAAAAAAGAAAAAAATATATATAAAATAAAAGATAAAGGATAAAAAATAAGAAATAAAAAAATAAAAAATTAAGAAAATTTAAAAATTAAGAAAAGAGGAGGAAAGAAAAAAGCAAACCTGGTCTTATTTCCACCTGAAGCTGATGTTTGGAGCTTTCTTTAATCAGTGGACTTGGTAGATGCAAGGCCTTGTGTTGGTCTTCTGTGGGAGAGGTCTGCTAGGCTGGCTCACAAGTTGACTTGTCCTTTTAAGGATGCCCCTGCCAGGCACCTGGGTGCAGGATGTAGTGTATGGGACTCTAGACTCCACTGGAGGTGCTGTAGTTCTCTCTGAAATCCTACTGTGCTGGTGGGAGGGAGGGGGGTAGGGTCGTGGAGGGGGTATAAAATGGCGTCACCCCATCTTGTCCCTGGGGAGCAGAACTCCTGACCACTGCTGTTCAGGAGGCCCTCTCAGGAAAGCAAACAATCTCTTATGTCCTGGGCTTTTGTCAGTTCCCTGCCCTAACCTGTCTGTGCCCAGGCTGTTGGCATGCGTGGAGCCACAGATCCCCTATATTTTATCTCAGGCGAGTGGCTAGGATTCAAAACTCCAAGTTTTAAAGGGCCTGGTAAGGTGCAGGCCCACTCCTGACCAGGGAGGGGAAGCTCAGGGCATGCCAGCACCATTCCTGAAAAGACATCACACAGTGCACCCTCAGAGGCTAGAGTTTATTGTGATGCTCAGTGAAAAGCTGGAGCCAGGTTATTGGCCATCTGCATGCAACTGCATCCCCTATTCCCTTCCGTCCCAGAAAGGCCGATGCAGAGGCTTACTCTATTGTTGCAGACAGCAAAAAGCGGCGGTCAGATTATCTGCAATCTGCTCCAGTCTCTGCTTTCTGCTCAGTTCAGCCGCAGAAAAGCAGATGATCAGCGCAGAGGTTTAAGCCTATTGTGGCTCACAGCAAAAGTTAAGAGGTTTTCTGTCCCCTGCATGTACCTCTGACCCTGTTGCTGAGATTCACTCAATGGCTCCTAGCTGGCCTTGTGTCCATGGAGAGACAAAATACCCTCTTCCAAATGTGTCCTTGCAAGGAGAGAGATCTATTCCTGTGTGACCCAGGGGACCTCTTCACTGTGGCTTATTGTGTGGTCCCTATCCACTGGGCTCTCTCCCACTTTCTCCCTCTCCTGATTTTGCTCTATGAAAAGGGTTCCCTCACCTTTGTGGCCCAGCAGCTTTCCTCTCCCTCATCTCATGGCTCCAAACCTCACATCTGCCAGGCTCTCTCCCTCCAACTGTACAGATTATTTCCTTAATCCTCAGATCATCTTCCTAGTTGTTCACAATAGTTGGATGCTAATCTAGGTCTGTTTGAAGGTGAAGCAAGCCCAGCGTCCCCCTGCTACTCTGCCATCTTAACCTGGAAATGGTACATAATTACCCCTACAATACTTTGTTCAGACAAATACTTGGTGATATATTTTCAGTGCTTGGCACTGGGCTAGGAATGGAGTGATACAGTTCCTACTCTTGTCCACTTTATAGTCTAATGGGACTCGGTTGGGGCAATAATAAACAAACAATAATTTCATTGGAGATTGATATGCATTATGGTAGAGTTAGCTGTAGTATAAGGGGGGCTTAAGACCTGGGATATAAAAAAAATAAGAAATAGATGATGATATTGACAGCATTTGAGGTGGGGACAATCTCAGGGAAAAACCGAAAAATCTAAATTTGTCAGGAGATTCATTCTTCATCGAGGCACATTTCCCCCTCTTTCCATGCTTTTTTTTTTTTTCCCACAGAAATGCTGGGACGTTGGCAGGTGGATCCACCCCAGAGGAAAGGAAGTTTAAAAACTAATAAACTCTTAATGTCTCAGTGTTCTATACAAGTATTTGTTTCATATACTTCAACCAAAGCAACATATTGCAACAACACAGAGAATGCAGAAGCAAATAGGAGATCCCAGCTGTCTTCTATTATACCAGGCATTAGAGAGATTTGCACAAATGTAAAACAGTGCCATACTTGTCACTAATTTTTGTTTGTTTTGGAAAACATGTATTTTTCTTAAAAATATATCATTTATATTATCACATAATGGATTTTTTTAAGATTTTATTTATTTGAGAGAGAGAGAGCAAGCACAAGCAGGGGAGCAACAGGGAGAGGGAGAAGCAGACTCCCCACTGAGCAGGGAGCCTGACGCAGCACTCAATCCCAGCACCCCGGGATCATGACCTGAGCTGAAGGCAGAGGCTTAACCAACTGAGCCACTCAGGCACCCCTAATGGATTATTATTGTTATTGTTATTGTTATTTTTTTAAGGATTTTTATTTATTTGAGAGAGAGAGAGATTAAAGGATTAAAGGAAGGAGAGTCCTAGCGAGGGGAGCAGGGAAAGGCAGGGGAGAAGCAGACCCAGGCACCCCTATTATTGTTATTTTAAAACAAATTAACAAATATTTTTAAGAGTCTGTTTCTTTTTCTAATGTGATAAATATCAGTAGATATAATCTATATAAACAAAAATTCTTTGGGATCCTTGATCGTTTTTAATAGTGTAAAGGGATCTTGAGACAAAAATGTGTGAGAACTACCGATGTTATGAAAACAACAGGGTTTGGTTCCTGGTACCACCAGCTAAGAATGTGGCCTTGGGCCAGAACCTCAGTTTGCTCATCTGTAACATGGGCATTTGAACATAGCCACCTCACATAGTCATTATAAGGAGTAAGACAAATATACTTGTAAATTACCCACTTAATAAATACCATCCGCACAAATAATCCAGGTCTGGGAGGCATGAGCATTCTGGCCATAGTTTTATTTTGTGATGAAATAAGCATAATTCACCATACTTTTTCATGCCCTGAATGGACAAATCTTCATGATAACACTATTATTTTTGCTCTATGTTCTTGTTCATTTAGCAACTTTCAGATAACAAATTCAGATCCCCAGCTATTCAGGGAAAAGGAAGTACCTTGGATTGTGGGTAAGAGTGTATATATCTAGCCACTGTGTTTTAATAACAGTCACTCTTATTTATACAGCAATCTTTCACTTCAGTTCAGGTGCCATATAGTAAGAGTAAAACCTGCAGCTGAGCACTGACTGCCACAGCCTGTGCCAAGGCTGTGAAATAAGTCCCTCAAACATTTTCAAACTGATCAAATTAAATTAGGAGCTGAGAATTTAGGCAAAAATATAGTAACAAAAAAATGTAGTGATCTCAACACTCCCCAGATACACCACCATATGAAAAGGCCCCTTTACCCTAGAGTATTTCTACCTATTTCTCCTTACCTGCTGTGTAACCCTGGATATATACAGCACCCTCCTGTAGAGGAAAGATATTTCCTCTAAATAACGAATATTTCAAAAAATTATTTTTATCATTAACAGTTTTCTCTTGTAACATAGAATTACCCTCACAAATTAGATATTATTTTCTTGAAGTATCTTAAAATATTTCCAAGCAAATATTTTACACATATGCTACTTTCTAGGACAGTATGACTGTCAATTTAAAAGTACTTATTCCTCAAAACATCAAATTAGAAACTGAGGACTATTTAACCACCTACATGATAGCTCAATTTTTATGCCAATTAAGAAATTAGGATTTTCTGAAACATCACTTCTTCCTTCCTGTGCTGTGTAGTGCCCTTTTAGATTAAATTTAAATGGAAAATGCAAGTCAAGAATTTTGCATTAGGAGTTTTAATCTAATCACCAACGTTCTGTTTTTCCCAAATAGTGCTCAGCGTAGCAACATAGCTTTTTAGTACCAAAGAAACTGAGGCAATTAGTCCAATAAAACTTTAGAAGGATTCCTTAATTGAGTAAGTATATGCAAGATGTGAATAGTCTACTTTAAAAACAGCAGTAAAATTTAAGCTTATTTTACATAAATGATTAATGTGCCAGAATGTGTGCCCTGCGTTTCTTTCCCAGAGGTAAACACTAGAAATTGTATCATTTGTACCGAGCCTCCTGCAATCTGCATTTTTTAGTCAACGTTTTTTAGAGAGTTATCTGTGCTGATGTTTGTAGTTTGTGTTGTTCATTTTATTTTTTTATTTTTTTAAAGATTTTATTTATTTATTTGACAGAGAGAGAGAGAGAGAGAACACAAGCATAGGGAGCGAAAGAGAGAGAAGCAGTTTCCCCACTGAGTAGGGAGCCGAATGTGGGATTTGACCCCAGCACCCTGGGATCACGACCTGAGCGGAAGGCAGATGCTTAACCGACTGAGCCACCCAGGTGTCCATGTGCTTGTTCATTTTAGTTTCTGATTAATATTTCAGTGAATGAATATGCTACATATTATTTATTTATTCTTCGATCATGGACATTTAGGTTGTTTTGAAGTATTACAAATAATACTGCAATGCACACTTTTGTACACATGCTGGAGCTTCTCCTGAATACATGCCCACACATGGAATGGCTGGGTCTCAGGACATACATGTACCCCTGAAACATGCCCAGTATTTCTCCTAAGTGTTGAGTGTTCCCACTCCTTTGCATACTCCTCAATATTTGATATTATTGGGCTTTTAAATTTTTTGTCAATATGATGCATGTCAATTGCTATTTTATTGAGGTTTAAATTTGCATTTCCCTAGTTACTAGTTAGGTTGAACACTTCTCCCACAGGTTTATTGACTATTTGAGATGGTTCTTCTGTTTATTTGCTTACATTATTTTTATATCAATTTGCAGAATTTCTTCAGATATATGTATGACCATTATGTTTGTGAAAATATATTCTCAAAGGGAGCTTGTCTTTTCATTTTTATTATAAAGGTCTTTTGTAGAGAAATTAAAAATTTTAACAATCAAATTTATGAATCTTTTCCTTTTGGCCTTTTCATGTCTTGCTTAAGAAAACCTTCCCTACTTTAACTTCATAAAGATATTCTCCGGGGCGCCTGGGTGGCTCAGTTGGTTAAGCAACTGCCTTCGGCTCAGGTCATGATCCTGGAGTCCCGGGATCGAGTCCCGCATCGGACTCCCTGCTCAGCGGGGAGTCTGCTTCTCCCTCTGATCCTCCCCCTCTTATGCTCTCTGTCTCCCATTCTCTCTCAGATAAATAAATAAAAAATCTTTAAAAAATATATATATTCTCCTATAGTTTCTTCTAAAAGTTTTAAGATTTTGCTTTTCACATTTAGAACTTTATTTTTTTAAGATTTTATTTATCTATTTGAGAGAGAGAGAGAGAGAGCACAAGCAGGGGGGAGGGGCAGAGGGAGAGAGAGAAGCAGACTCTTCACTGAGCAGGGCACCCCACAAGGGGCTCAATCTCAGGACCCTGGGATCATGACCTGAGCCAAAGGCAGATGCTTAATCGACTGAGCCACCCAGGCACCCCCACATTTAGAACTTTAATCCATCTAGGATTATTTTCTTTAAGTGTGTTGCATTGACTTGTAATTCCTCCTCCATCATGTATCAAGGTTCTGAATATGCCCGGATATCTTTCTCTTTCTGTGGTTTGTGACCCTGGACTGCACTGATCCTGCACTATCCTAACAGCCTTTACAACTCTACAACATTGTTATGATCTTGCTATCTGGTTAGGCAACCTTTGTTGTTCTTATTGTCATTTTTCAATACTCTCTTGCCTTTTCTCTACCCTTTGATTTTCTGTATTGTTTTTGTCACCAATTGTCAGATTCTACAAGAAATTCTGCTGCAATTTGGATTGGCACTGTATGAAATTTACAGATTAATTTGCGGGAAACTGACTTCTTTATGATAGGTAGTTTTATGGTTTATTTCAACAATTATTTAGGTCTTTTAAGTATGTCAGTATTGTTTTCTAACTTTGTTGTACATCTTTGTTAGACTTGTTCCTGTGCATTTTGTAGTTTAAGTTGCTTTCGTGTTGATATACTTTTCTGCCATATCTCCTATTATTACTGATATGCAAAAATGTTTTATTTTTATATTCAACAATCTGGTTAAATCCTTTTATAATAACCTATAATTCTTAGAGAAAGTTAAATCCACTTACCTCTTTTTAGTTTTCTAATTTTTTTTTACTGCTTTTCCTTATCTTTTATATCAACAAGGAACTCAATACAGAAACAGTGATTCTGAGTCTTATTCCTAATGTTATGAAAATGACTGTAAAGATTCATTGTCATTTATATTTTTTTTACTACCTATTGTTTAATAGACATACATTATAAGGTTAAGGACATTTCCTCTAATTTCTGTTTTGTCAATTCATTGCTAATGAAAGTGGCTTTCTCGAATGCTTGTACTGCTTTCACTGAAGTGATTATTTTTCCCTCTTTAATCCATTAATCTGATAAATTTCATTTTAAACCATCCTCACATTCCTGGGGTAAATTCTACTGTGTAATAAATGATAAGTTAGATTTGACAATTTTTTTATGTATGTGTTCATAGCTAGTCTAATTTACTATTTTTTCCTTTTTCAATAGTTCACTGTATTAAAGCTATACTCATTTAACTTTATTGAGTTGAACGGCTTTTCCTTTTTTTCTCTGTCATACTTTCTATAAAGTAGGGAATAATTATATGTTAAAAGTTCGGTAAAATTTGCCTATAAACCAATCTGGGTTGGTGTCCATTTGTTCATAGTTTTTCACTAAAGAATTGGGGTTTAATTTCCCTCTCTGTTGCTTTTTGTTTTCTATTTTCTTATTTTTTTCTATAATGTTTTGTTTTTGTTAATTTTGAAACTGAAGGTCTGAAATGTTAACCATTTGACTGCATCATAAGGCCTCCAACTGAGAAAGATTTTTAGTTACTCACAGAATCTCTTGCATCTGTTCCTCACACCCCAGGTCCCCACTGGGCTATGTAATGAGATAACACTTGTGTATCACCACGTATGCAAAGGAATCTGTGCCACAGGAGGGGAGCTCTGGAATTGTGATACCCAAAGCTTTTATACAGTCACTTATAAGGGACAACAGGCACAGCTGCCCCTTCTTCTGGAGACAGATTAGATAGATAATTAGATTGATACTTCATATTTTTTTTATTCTTATGTTAATCCCCATACATTACAACATTAGTTTTAGATAAAGTGTTCCATGATTCATTGTTTGTGCATAACACCCAGTGCTCCATGCAGAATGTGCCCTCCTCAATACCCACCACCAGGCTAACCCATCCTCCCACCCCCCTCCCCTCTAAAACCCTGTTTGTTTTTCAGAGTCCATCGTCTCTCATGGTTCGTCTACCCCTCCGATTTCCCCTGCTTCATTCTTCCCCTCCCGCTACCTTCTTCTTCTTCTTCTTTTTTTTTTTTCTTAACATATATTGCATTATTTGTTTCAGAGGTACAGATCTGAGATTCAACAGTCTTGCACAATTGATACTTCATATTTTACATAGGAAGATAAATAAATCTTATTTGGAGAGAGGAAGGGACTGTCCCTAGGTTTTTACAGCCTAGGTTCTAACCCTATTAGACCTTAACAGGGAGCAGATAGTGGCTCCGAGGAAGAGGAGACATTATTTTTATAACATGTCAACTTCTGTTGTTCAGAAGGCCTTGGCTGTGCAGAAGTATGAACATATTCATGAAAAATTGTTTCCTGACAGTTCTACTGCTTGATTCCACAGGGAATGACTTCTGGCAAATTTTTCAGTCTATATACCACCCCACCAGCTATTCTGAATAATCTGACAAAGGTTGGACCTATATTTGCCTGGAATGTTTCATGCAGTTTTTAACCAAGGCTATTAGCAGAACTGAGAGCAGCAGGATGAAAACAAGCTGTAGTATTTATCTGGGCCAATTTCTTTCTTTTACCACTCCCTACCCCCACATCAGGGTTCTGGATCTACCCAACCAAATAAATTCTAGCATGTTCTTTACTAGAAAGCAGGGTGGCTTTCTACTTAAGTTCCTGCATGGAAATTTCCACCTCACCTGAGGCACTAATCCAGGTTCAGCAAAATGTGTTCATACTCTGTGCAGATTTTACTTGGCCCACGGAGGAGGAAATTTCAGTCAATTCTATCATAACAATCTGGCCAGTGGATTGAAGCTGATTTAATTTTCAGGGCCAGGTGGTGTCATTGATTGCTTCAGCTAGAGTCAAGGACAAATTCTTACCACTTTTTCTAATTGAATGACTCCACTTATAAGTAAAATGCTCATACAGTATGTGACTGAAGGCTTTTTAATTTACTGGAAGTGTTTCCTTAAACACTTGAAAATTTCTTGTAACTGTAACCACTCCTAGCTCAAATCACAGTGTTTCTCCAGGAAAGACATTAATGCCTGCCTTTCAGACGAGAGGGAGATGTGGAACCTGTGGAAATAAAGTGTTTATATTTACAGTTGTCACTATCTCCCCCACCCCCAGTGAAAATACAACAGATAGAAGCCACAAGTTGTCAGTAGCCTTCAGTGGGCCTTCCACCCTTATAGGCCAGTAAGCCTTGGGGGTACTTAATTCAGTCTGAATACTTGAGCAAGTCCTTGTTTTTAGAGGGACTGCCTGGGTTCAATTCACCTATTTATCTACTGCATCTATGCATAGGTATTTTTCACAACTCATATAAGAATTGAGGCCATTCCATGCTGTCTTGTGGCCAGACCTATCTGCAGGGAGGATTGCAGACTAATGTTCAGTTAAATTCAAAGTGCTCATAACAGTTAAGGAGAGTACCACCAGGGCACTTTCTAATGGAAAAAGTTACAGGAGCAGTTCAGTATTCCCTCCTCAGGTGCTGGTTGTTGCTCTCTCTACACTGCCACAACATCTATGTGGCATTTTCCAGTAACTACATATATTGACTATATTTCCTTATTTTCTGTATTCTTCATGCTGCTCTGGCATTTGAGGCCTTGTTGACCCTGTAAGGACTGCCTCTCCCAGGATTAGCCAATCCCTGGAGATAGCAAATGACTACCCTGTAAAATAGAAACCAACAAATCCAGAGTTCACACCCCCAACCATCTCTTTTATCAAGATGATTTAGGGTGAATGCCCTAAATCACCACAGGGCCAGATACCAAACAACTAGAGACCATCCCAATAGCCCAGAGTTTACTACAGTATGAAAACTATCCAATCCTGGTCTCTTCAACAAATGGTATTGGGAGAACTGCATAACCACATGCAGAAAAACAAAATTAGACCCCTATCTTAGACCACTCACAAAAATAAACTTGACATAGATTAAACTTAAGCATAAGACCTGATACTATAAAACTCCCAGAAGAAAACAGGGAAATGGCTCTTTGGCATTGGTCTTAGTAATGATTTTTTTTAATATGATACCAAAAGCACAAGCAACAAAAGCAAAAATAAGCAAATAGGACTACATCAAACTAAAACGCTTCTGTGGGGGGAGGGGAGGTAGAAAAAATAAAAAGGCAACCTCAGAATGGAAGAAAATATTTGCAAACCATATATCTGATAAGGAGCTAATATCCAAAATATATAAGGAACTCATAAAAATTCAACAATAGAAACAAACAATCTGATTTAAAAAATAGGCAGAGGAACCAAATACACATGTTTCCAAAGAAGACATCCAAATAGCCAACAGGTACATGAAAAAACGCTCAGCATCACTAATCATCAGGGAAATGCAAATCAAAATCACAATGAGATATCACCTCACACTTGTTAGTATGGCTATCATTAAGAAGGTAAAATGTGGAGAAAAAAGACCCTTGTACACTATTGTTGGAAATGTAAATTGGTTCAGATACTATGCAAAACAGTATTGAGGTTCCTCAAAAAATTAAAAAATAGAACTACTATGTGATCCAGCATTTCCACTTCTGGGTATATATCCAAAACAAATGAAAACAGGAATTCAAAGAGATATATGCTCCCCTATATTCATTGCAGCATTATTCAAAATAACCAAGATATGGAAAAAACCCATGTCCATCAATAGATGAATGAATAAAGAAGTTGTGGGATATTATTCAGCTATAAGAAAGAAGGATATCCTGACTTGTGACAACATGGATGGACCTTGAGGGCATTTTGCTAAGTGAGATAAGTCAGACAGACAAAGACAAATACTATATGAAATTACTTATATTACTTATATGTGGAATCTAAAAAAAGCTGACTCATAAAACCAAAGAGTGAAATGGTGGTTACCAGAGGCTGGATAATAATTATCTTGAGGATGTTCAACAATTTATAAGAGGACATAGAAACAATTAAACAAAATCAGGAAAATGAGTCAGAGGAGAAAAACGGAAAAAAAATGAAGAAATGTGAAAAACCTAAGGGACTTATGGGACAACCAACAAATGGACCAATATATGCATTATGGGCATTCCAGAAAGGGGACAGAAAGAGAAAGGGACAAAGTGCTTATTGAAGAAATAATGGCCCAAACTTTTACAAATCTGAGGAAGATAATGGACAGCCAAATTCAAGAAGCTAGAGCAAATCCAGTGAGGAAAGCCCAAGAGGTCCACACTAAGACACATTATAATTAAACTGTCAAAAGCCAAAGATAAAGAGAGAATCTTCAAAACAGTAGAGAAAAGCAACTCATCACATACAGGGGAGCTCCCTTAAGATTATCGGTGGATTTCTCAGAAGAAACCATACAGATTAGATGGATAATATATTCAAAAGACTGAAAGAAAAAAAAAAAACTGCCAACTAAGAATACTGTATCTACAAAAATGTTCTTCAAAAAAGAAGGAGAAATAAAGACTTTCCCAGATAAGCAAAAGTGGAGGGATTTCATGAACATTTAGACCTACCTTATGAAAAATGCAAAAGGGAGTCTTGGAAGTTGAAATGAAAGTATGTTAGACAGCAACATGAAAGCGTATGAAAATTTAAATCTTGTTGGTAAAGGTAAATATATAGGCAGGGTGCCTGGGTGGCGCAGATGGTTAAGAGTCTGCCTTCAGCTCAGGTCATGATCTCAGGGTTCTGGGATCGAGTCCCACATCAGGCTCCTTGCTCAGCCGGGAGCCTGCTTCTCCCTCTGCCTGCTGCTCCCCCCTGCTTGTACTCTCCCTCTCTCTCTGTGGCAAATAAATAAATAAAATCTTTAATAAATAAATATATAGGCAAACACAGAATGCTGTAGTACTCTAATAGTGGTGTGCAAAAACACTTTTAATTCTGGAATAGAACTTAAAAGATGAAAGCATAAAAGTAACAACTGTAACACTACATTAATGGATACACGATATATAAAGATGTAATTTGTGACATAAATAACACAAAGTGGGTATAAGGAGATGTAAAAGAATGAGATTTTTGCATATGATGGAAGTTAAGTGGTTATCAGCTTAAAATAGACTGTTATAACAATAAGACGGTTTATGTAAGCCTCATGGTGACCAAAAGGAAATGGCTATAGAATATACAAAGAAAATGAGAAAGAAAGCAAAGCATGCCAATACAAAATAAACTAATGAAACACAAAAGAAGGCAACAAGAGAGGAAAAGAGGGACAAGAGAGCTATAAGAGAGACAAAAAACAATTAACCTGACAATAGCAAGTCCTTTGCTATCAGAAATTATTTTGAATGTAAATGAATTAAACCCTCAATGGAAAAATAAGGGGTATCTGAGTAGATTAAAAAAACAAGATGCAATTATATTTTGTCTACAAAAGACTCACCTTAGATGTAAAAGCACATATAGGTTGAAATGAAAAGATAAAAAAAGACATTCCACACAAATGGTAAGCAAAATAAAGTGGGTGGGCATTTTTATATCAGAAAAAAATAGATTTTAAGTGAAAATTATTGTAAGAGATAAAGAAGGACATTATATAATGATAAAAGGGTCATTCATTAGGAGGATAAAACAATTATAAACATGTGTACACCTAACATCAGAGGACCAAAATACATCAAACAAATAGAATTCAAGAGAGAAAAAAAACAGTAACAAGATAGTAGATTTCAATACCCCATCTTCCGTAATGGATAGAATAACCAGCTAGATCAATAAGGAAATAGAAGACTTGAAAAACACAATAGATCAGTTAAACTTAACAGATGTATACAGAACAATCCATCTAACAGCAGCAGGATATATTTTATTCCAAAACCCACACTGAACATTCTCCATGATAGATCACATATTAGGGCACAAAATATGTCTTAACAAATTTAAGAATATTGAAATCATACCAAGTATTTTTTCTAACCATGGAATGAAAGGAGAAATTAATAGAGTATGAAAATTGGAAAATTCACAAATATTTGGAAATTAAAGATTCTTGAACAACCAATGAGTCTAACAAAAAAATCAAAAGGAAAATATCCTGAGACAAAAGAAAATGGAAACACAACTTACCGAAACTTTTGGGATACAGCAAAAGCAGTACTAAGAGGAAAGCTCATAGCAGTAAATATCTATTTTTAAAAAAGAAGAAAGACCTCAAATAAGCAGCTTCACTTTATACCTCAAAGAACTAGAAAAAGAAAGACAAAACAAACCCAAAGTTAGTAGAAGAAAAGAAATAATAAAAATTAGAGCAAAAAATAAATGAAATAGAGAATCAGAAAACAATAGAAAAGGTTGACAAAATTAAGAATTGGTTTTTTGAAAAGATCAACAAAATTTATAAACTCTTACTAGACTATGGAAAAAAAGAGAGAGAGCTCAAATAACAAAAATAAATGAGAGGTGACATTACAATTCATACCATAGAAATAAGAAAGAATTATAAGAGTACTATGAACAATTGCATGCCAACATATTAAAAAACCTAGAAGATATTCATAAATTCCTAGAAACATACAATCAACCAAGGATTAATCATGATGAATAGAAAATCTGAACAGCCCTATAACTAGTAAAAAGACTGAATTAGTAGCAGTAATCATAATAATAATAATAATAATAAAAAGAAAAGAAAAGACCAGGACTAGATGACTTCACTGGAGAATTCTACCAAACATTTGAAGAATTAATGCCAATCTTTTTCAAAGTCTTCAAAATATTAGAGAGGAGGGATCACTTCCAAGTTCATTTTATGAGGCCAGCATTATTCTGATACCAAAGCCAGACAAAGATACTGCAAGGAAAACCGTAGACTAATACCCCTGATGGATACTGATGCAAAAATTCTTTTTTTTTTTAATTTTTTTATTCTACTGATGCAAAAATTCTTAACAAAATACAGCAAACTGAATTCAACAGCATATCAAAAAGATAGGACAACATAACCAAGTGGAATTTATCTCTTGGATACAAGGATAGTACAATATACGAAAACCAATAAATGTAATACACCACATTAACAGAATGAATCACATGATCATCCCAATTGATTCAAAAAAAGTGTTTGACAAAAGCCAATATCTTTCATGGTAAAATCATACAACAAACTAGAGATATAGGGAAATTACATCAAATCGTAAAGATCGTATATAAAAAGCCACATGAGTGTGACTCAACATGAAAACTGAAAGCTTATCCTGTAAGATTCAAACAAAACAAAAATGCCCACTCTTACTATTTCTATTCAACACAGTATTGAAGATCTACTCAGAGCAATTAGGCAAAAACATTTAAAATAAAATGCATCTAAATCAGAAAAGAAGTAAAATTATTTCTGTTCATAGATGACAGGATCTTTTTTTTTTAAGATTTTATTTATTTATTTATTTATTTATTTATTTATTTATTTATTTGAGAGAGCATGTGCACATGTACGTGCATGCCAGAGAGCACAAGTAGGGGAAGCAGCAGAGGTAGAAGTAGAGGTAGAAGCAGTCTCCTGGCTGAGCAGGAAACCCGACATGGGGCTCCATCCCAGGACCCCAGGATCATGACCCCAGCCAAAGGCAGATGCTTAACCAACTGAGCCACCCAGGCTCATAGATAGATGACACAATCTTATATGTAGAAAACCCTAAAGGTGGGGTACCTTATATAAATCAACATACAAAAACCTGTTGCAGTTTTATACATAATGAGCAATCTAAAAAGGAAATTACTAAAACAATTTCATTTACAGTAGTATCAAAAATAATAAAACACTTAAGAACAAGTTTAACCAAAAAAGCCAAAGACTTGTACACAGAAAGCTACAAAACATTGCTGAAAAAATTAAAGAAGTTGCAAATAAATGGAAAGGCACCCCATGTTCATGGATTGGAAGACTTAATATTATTAAAATGTCCATGCTACCTAAGGAAATCTACAGATTCAATGCAATTCCTATCAAAATCCTAATGACATTTTTACAGAAATAGAAAAAGAAATCCTAAAATTCATATGGAATCCCAAAAGACGCTGAATAGCCAAAACAGTCTTGAAAAAGAAGAGAAAAGCTAAAAGCCTCATATTTCTTGATTTCCCAATCTATTATAGAGCTACAGTAATCAAAATTGTGTGATACTGTCAGAAAGATGTACATAGAGATTGATGGAACAGAATAGAGAGTCCAGAAATAAAACCTCACGTATGTATCAAATGATCTTTGGCAAGGATGCCAAGATGACACAATGGAGAAATGATGATCTCTTCAGTGGTAGAGTTGAGGAAACTGTATATCCACATGCAAAAGAATGAAGATGGACCTTTATACTATAAACAAAAATTAACTCAAAATGGATTAGAAATTTAAACACAAGACTTGGAACTGTAAAACTAAAAAGAGAACATAGAGAAAAAGCCTCATGATATTGAAATAGGCAATCATTTCTTGGATATGACATCAAAAGTACAGTCTACAAAAGCTAAAATAGACAATGGGACCATATCAAACCTAAAAACATCTGTGAATCAAGGAAACAAGGAAATTTATGGAATGGGGTGGGACAAAATATTTGCAAACCATCTATCAGCTAAGAGGTTAATATCCAGAATATATAAAGAACTTTTATAACTCAATAACAAAAAGCTCACAAATCACCCAATTAAAAAATGGACAAGAGACTTGAATAGATAGTTCTTTAAAGATGATATACAAATGGTCAATAAGCATATGAAAAAGTGCACAATATTATGAATAATTAGAGAAATGCAAATTAAAACCACAATAAGATATCACCTTTTACCAGTTAGGATGGACATTATGAAAAACCAGAAAATAACAAGAGTTGACAAGAATGTGGAGAAATTGGAGTTTTTGGAACACTATTAGTGGGACTGTAAAATGGTGCAGATGCTATGGGAAATAGTATGGCAGGTCTTCAAAAAAAATAAAAACAGAACTACCATTTGATTCAGCAATCTCACATCTGGCTACATATCCAAAGGAAAATAGGCTCTCAAAGAGATATTTTTACACCCCCACATTAATAGCAGCATTATCCACAATAGCTAAGATGTGGAAGCAATCTAAATGTTCACTGATGGATGAGAAGATAAAGGGAGGTGGTATATACATACATATGTACATACATACATACAGACTTTAAAAAAAGGAAATCCTTGCATATGTTACAACATGGATGAAACTTGAGGATATTATGCTAAGTGAAATAAAAACAAAATCACACAAAAAAAACAAATACTACATGGTTTCACTTATATGGGGTATCAAAAGTAACCCAACTCATAGAAATAGAAAGTAGAATGGTGGTTACCAGGATTGGGGAAGGGGAAATGGGATTGTTCAATATGCATAGAATTTCAATAATGCAACATGAAACAGTTCTAAAGATCCGTTGTACAATAATGTATGTACAGTTAACAATACTATACTGTGTACTTAAAAATTGTTGAGAGGGTAGATTTATGTTACCTGTTTCTTGCCACAATAAAAAAAGTAGTTATTCTGAAAAGGCTGCATAATATACTGTATGATTCCAAGCATATGACATTCTGGAAAAGGCAAAACTATGGAGACAGTAGAAAGATCAGTGGTTGCCAGGGGTTGAAGGGAGAGGATGAATAGGCAGAGCAAAGACAATTTTTAGGGCAAGAAACCTATTCTGTATGATACTATAGTGATGGGTACATGCCATTGTATACTTGTCCAAACTCATAGAATGTACAACACCAAGAGTGTCCCCTAATGTAACCTATGGACTCAGTGATTATATGTCAATGTAGGTTCATCAGTTGTAACAAATGTACCACTTTGATGAAGTCTTTGATGGGGGAGGGACCCTGGTTTGTAGGGGAAAGGAGCATATGAATACTGTACTTTCCACTAAATTTTGCTTCAAACCTAAAACTGCTCTAAAAAACAATTTATTAAAAAATTTAAAAACAAAACAAAACCAAAACCCCTCACTCTATCAGAATTAAGTTTGTATCCTCTAAGCCCCTTTTTTGACAGGCTGCCACCCTAAGCGCATGACAAATTGTCTAGCCTGGAGTCACTGTCAGGAGACAGAATTGCATATCATGCTCAGGAACAGTTAGGGAGAATCCTGCATTTTGAAAATTTTCACAATTAGTCTGTATCACCCTCCCATCTTTCATACTGACCATGACCCAGTAAGCAACCTGGAGGAGAGGGTTCCTTTCTGGAGATAACTGCCATATTGGATGATCCCAACTGCCTTACTAAGATGTGTGTACAGGGAAAAGGTGAGGTAAGTTGTCGAAACATCAGCTCATTATTGAGTAGCTTCTGTCACAAAAGCACATTGTTATCAAAACGCATCTGATCACAAAGCTCAGTACTTCGTGCAGATGTGAAATGAAAGCAAATTCAGATTTGGGTAAAGAAGACTTGATTCAGTAAGGGAGGGAAGGAGACTATTGTAAAAGGGGAAACATTCTAACAGTAGGATCTGCAAGCATCTCAAAGGACAGACAGGAGAGTTTTTCTTTTCTAGTGAAGGGTAGCCTTGCTTAGGGGAAACTGGGAGTGTTGGCTGTGATGAGTGGGTAGCCTGATGGAAGGTTGGTCAGCCATCAAAGAGGGGTTGGTTGTTCTGTGCTTGGGGCTCAAGTGTAGGCCAAAGTTCAGGCCCTGGGGGAAAGAGAGAAACCTAAGACTTGAACACATTAAGTTTGTGGGCATTTAGTCCATCCTGACTGGGCAGGGGGCCAAACAGTTCAGCTCATCATTTATGAGACAAAAAATGGGCATTTGGAGAAGCTGCATCAGACCTTGTCAAAGAAAAACAAGGGAACATCCACAGACTTACTTGGGTCCTATGGGGAGGCATCGTCCTTACTGTAGGTTGTTTGCCCCAACACAGAAGGGTAAATGATTCTTGATCATCACTGTTTCCAGAAGCACAGGGTTCAGGTAAGTTCAACATAATCACAGATTCATTTCAGGAGTCAGGTCAGTATGGTGAGTCCTGCAGTTCACAGCCAGAGGTAACAGAGAGCACAGAGAGCCCTGTAAGGGGTGCAGTGCACCCAGGAACATGCTCCGGGCAGAGGCAAGAGCATCATTTGTAAGGGTCTGGCATGCAGTGGTAGCTTCTGCATTAGAAACTCTGAGTCTTTCACTTTGTGCCCTGTGTGTGGTGTGGTGGTGGATGTGTTCCTGTGTCCAGTACAGGGACAGATGTAAGCAGTGATGTGGTGATAAACAGTGTTGCAGACTCGGTCAGGGGCCAGATTCCAGCATAAGCCCTTCCTGTGGACATCTTGCAGGAGTGATCCAGACAGTCTGATAGGAGACCACAATCCACACCCACAGTTCCCAGCCCAGGGAGGGGATGTCCTTCATCTGCAACAGTCCAGGAGTCAGAGCGGAACTAATGTGTCTGCTTTCCATCTGACAGTGCTGGACAGCCACAGTGCTCATCATGGGGATTCAGCTTACTTAACACCAGTGTAGCAGGCTCAGGATCTTAGGGGGACCTCTGTGAATTGAGGATCCCATAGAGTCAGCATTGGAATGGAAGATGCAGCTTTTCTCCCTGCAGGAAAAGCTATCACTTAGGCAAAGCTGAGATGCCACTGTGACAAGCATTCTTAACTGTATCACATCCAAATGACGAGGGAGGCTTTTGGAGCCCTTTTCACTTATCAATCATAGTAAAGTCCATTCCTTCCCCTATAAATGGGCATGTCAAGCCAGGGAATCAGCAGACCTCTAAGGGTTAGCATTTAATTTCTACAGATACTCAGTAGCAAACCCATCACTGCTTTCTAAAAGGAGAGAACCTAGTAGCCAAGTCGGAGGCTCAAGTCCAAAACTCCGAAAGAAGTCCCTCTAGCTGGAAGTCACCTGCTTTTGAATGCTGCCTCTCTTTTTCATGACCTCTGCTCAGCAAAAATCTTCATCAGTTATAGGAAATGGCTCTGTCCACAATCCTTCCGAGGGTCGTCTGTCTCTTCTTAGGCACAACAGGCTATGATATTTGGGTAAAATCCTAACTGTTTAATGTTTGTTTCAACCTCATGGTATCTTTTACCCCCCTGCACAAAACATTACTTATAGTATGTATCTTTAAAAAATCACAGTCTTTGCCTTAAGATTTAATGTACACTGTTGTTTCATGTGGACTTGTCTTGCCTTTCCTGAGAAGAACTACAGATAATATATATTCTTATTACTTAGAATTCTCAAATAAATAGAGAGTTTTCTATAGATCACTAACCACTGAACATAAGCACACAAAATTTAAACAGTCTTTAAGAAATCAAAGCCCAGGGGGACTGCAGCCCTAGTCTTCCTGGTCTTTGTGACTTTCCGTTGCTCCCATCTGATAACAATGACCTTAGTTTCTAATTCAAATATTGAAGCTCCTGGTTTGACAAAAGGCATCTATACCACTTTGGGGACTGAGAGGCAACTTGGGAGATAAGTCAGTGGAAATTCTAATACATCTTTATGTTTTATGCAGACAGTGTAGCAATGCAATTGAAATTGAGACTGTTCCCAACAGGGAACTTATACTTGGTAATTGCTGAATAATATTTTTAAAGGAATCAAACAAAATAAAAAAAGATAAAGTTAATCTGGGCTGTGACCTATAGCTTTTGGGTTTTGTGTGTTGTTTGTTTTTTTTTTTTTAATAGTCACCATAACTCTGGTGCCTCCAGTACAACACCCAGAGTAGACTGAGATCCCTGAGAATGGATGGTAAGGGAAACACAGTCAGCAAGGACATTCACACCCAAAACTAGATTTTTCCTAAGACAATGCTGCATTCCAGCATTGCCTGATCATTTGTCTTTATACTTCTCGTCTCAATGCATTATTCCAGAGACTCGGGTTTCTGCTAACATCATAGGCACAGAGACATGAGGGGTCCTCAGATGGAGCGAATACTGCTGGTACTAAGGGCTCCAATATGCACAGATAGTTGGAAGAAAAGAGGTGGATTGTTAAGAAAATCTCTTTCTTATGAGGCATCTGGGAGTATCTGCCAGCTGCCAAGCATGAACATTTGTGGGCAATGACCAGGTCTGACTGCCTCCCAGCAACGACTGAAACACCACGGATGGGCACACTGGGGAACCCAGTGTGTCTGAACATTGTGATTCTGTCAAGGATAACGAATCCATTTAATCTCATTGTGAACAATTTCTCCTGACATTTAACCACAAAAGGATGTCCAAATACTTAAGACAGTTGTTACGCATTACATAATCTCTATCACAAAAAATGTACTAGAACAATATGACCAAGAATAGTCAATAATCTGCAGAAAAGACCTAACAACATTTTCCATATATACAGCACTCATAAAAGGGGAGGCTGGGTCAACAATCTGATTTCACTTAGTTGAAATTCTTTGTATGACAGACTTTAAAATTCTCTTTTCTGTTTCTTCCATATTTTTTCTTTTATAAGAAAGTAATCATAATATGAACATGACATTAATTTGATACTCTTTTGAGTACCATTCATAAAAGTTTAATTCTAAATACAATAATATCCTTGGAAGAAAACACTCTAGATTCTTCTAAATATAAATTTATGAATCACAATTTATAAGCATTAACAATTTTTATTTTAATTCATTTAATGTTATCTGTTTTCTCATATGACAAGAACATTCAGGACAACAGGTTAAACTATATCAATTTTTTTAAAGTAATCTCCACACCCAATATGGGGCTTGAGCTCATAACCCCAACACCACGAGTCACATGCTCTTCTGAGTGAACTAGCCAGGTTCCCCCTAAACTATATCAGATTATTAAAAAACACAAGGGTCTGCAGATAATAATTAACTAAGCCAATCCTAAATTATTTTATCTTTTTAAAAAAGATTTTAACAGTTTGGTCAGACAGGAGGCATGCATAATATCTCAATAAAGCTAGGAAAAAAGTTTCAACCCACCAGTATGATGCAAAAGTTCTAATTAGTGTACCTAATCCTGATGTTTGCCTTCTAATATGTCCTGAAATAGATGGGGAAGAGTTGGAGTTAAGATGGAGGAGTAGTAGGGGGACCCTGGGCTTGCCTCACCCCTTGAACATAGCTGGATCAACATCAAATCATTCTGAACAACTGGGAAATAGATCTAAGGATTAAGAAAATAATCTGCACAATTAAAGGGAAAGAACATGGCAGATGTGAAGTTTTGAGACATGAATTGGGGGAGAGAAAAACCATGGTGCTGCAGAGGAAAGGGAGCCCTTTTCATGGAGAGAGGTCAGAGAGAGAAGAGATGGGAAGAGAGAGTGGCACATAGGGTTCATACAAGGTGCCATGGTGTTGGGATCCCCTGGGTAGCACTGGGAGAGAATGTCCCCCTTCCTGGAGTACATTTGGAAGAGTGTATATTGCCTTTCCAAGAACAAAAGCCCCACAGTGCACCACTGAGTGGCCATTCAACAGCGGGGCACAGAGACACATGCAGAGGGCAGATAACTTGGTCGTAGCTTTTTTTCTGTCCTTCACCATAGACTCCAGGCACTGCATGGTCTAACAACTGCTTTTCTGGGACATAACAGTGCCAGGTGTAGTGCTACAAGGCTCTCCTCCAAGGAAGGGGAGCAGGTCTGTGACTTGCAGTGTCCTTTAAGATTTGGAGTTTTGAATCCCAGCACCAGGGCAGAGATAAAGCACAGGAGTACTGTGGTGCTGGGCATGCAAACAGCCTGGGCATGGACAGGTTGGAGGCAGGGATCTGACAGAAGCCTGGGACATGGGAAGGAAGATTGTTTGCTTTCCTGTGAGGGCCTTGGGTGGGCACGAGTTCCCCTACCCTGGGGACAAGAGGGCAGGCTGATGCCATCTTCCACCCCTGCCCACCAGCTAGGTTGGACTTCAGCGAGCAACACAGCCCCAGTGGAAGCTGGAGCCACTTACACCAAACCATGCCTCCTTGCACCCTGCAGGGGTATCTTTACTAGGGCAGGTCTGACTGTGAGCCAGCATGGTGGGTCTCTCCCCCAGAGGACCAACACAGGCCCCCTGCATGTACCAAGTCTACTGATCACAGAGTGCTCCAAAGGGTCAGCTTCAGTTCTGGTAGAAATAAGACCATGTTTTTTGTTGTTGTTGTTGTTTTTAATCTTTGGAATCAGGTATAGTTTTTTGTTCATTTGTTTGTTTTCTTTTCTCACTTTTTGAATCAGATTTCCTTTTTTTTCCTATTCTTTTTTCCTTTCTTTTTCTTTGGAATTAGGCATATAGTTTTTGTTTGTTTGCTTTTTGTTCCTTTTCCTTTTTTCTTTTCTTGGATCAGGCTTTTTTTTTTTTTTTTTTTAATCAGGCTTATCTTAAACAAATCAAAGCACACCTAGTTAAAGGTCCAAACACTCCCCATGCAAGGAGGAACTCTACAGAGGACTGACCTGTGGGACAGAGCAGCCAAAGCACAACAGCAGAGTCCACACAGCATACACCAGAAACACTTCCTGAAGTGCCAGGCCCTGGACAGTGTATGACCCCTTCTTAATAGAGTATTACCATATGAAGAGGAAACATAACAACATTTTATAATATGCAAAAGACAGAAACCAAGACAAAATGACAAGATGGAGGAGTTCTACCCAAAAGAAAGATCAAGAAGAAATCACAGCCAGGGATTTGCTCAAAAGAGATATAAGTAATATATCCAAACAGGAATTTAGAACAAGTCATAAGAATACTAGCAGGGCTTGAAAGAAGCATAGAAAACACCAGAGAAACTCCAGCTGCAGAGATAAAAGACCTAAAAATTAGTCAGGCCAAAATAAAAAAATGCTATACTGAGATGAAAAACTGACTTGTAATCACAATGAGGATGGAAGAAACAGAGGAACAAAGAGGTAATATAGAAGATAAAATTATGGGAGTGCCTGGATGGCCCAGTCAGTTAAGTGTCTGACTCAATTTCAGCTCAGGTCATGATCTCAGGATCATGAGATCGAGCCCCATGCTGGACTCCCTGCTGGGTGTGGAGCCTGTTTCAGGCTTTTCCTCTGCCCCTCCCCCTCCCTTTCTAAAAAAATAAAAGATAAAATTATGGAAAATAATGAAGCTGAAGAGGGAAAGAAAACTATTAGATCACAAATATAGACTTAGGGAACTCAGCAATTCCATAAAGTGCAATAATATCCATACCATAGGAGTCCCAAAAGAGAAATGGAGAAAAAGGGGCAGAAGGTTTATTTGAACAAATTATATCTGAGAACTTCCCTAATCTGGGGCATTCAAGTCCAAAAGGCACAGAGAATTCCCCTCAAAATCAACAAAAACAGATCAACACCACAGACACATCATAGTGAAACTTACAAAATACAAAAATAAAGAGAGAATTCTGAAACCAGCTAGGGACAAAAGGTCCTTAACCTACAAAGGTAGACACATAGCACATACCGGTCCATAGAAAGTTAGTAGGCCAGAAAGCAGTGACATGATATATTCAACGTGCTGAATGGGGAAAATATGCAGCCAAGAATACTATCTCCAGCAAGGTTGTCATTCAGAATAGAAGGAGAAATAAAGAATTTCCAAGACAAGCAAAAACTAAAGGAGCTCGTGAACACTCACTCAACCAGCTCTGCAAGAAATATTAAAGGGGACCTTTTGAGTGGGAAAGAGAAACCAAACGCAACAAAGACTAGAAAGGAACAGAGACAATCTACAGAAATGGAGACTTTACAGGTGACATAATGGCATTAAATTCATATCTATCAATAATTACTCTGAATGTAAATGAACTAAATACTCCAATCAAAAGACATAGGTTACCAGAATGGGTAAAAAACAAGACCGATCGATATACTGCTTACAAGAGACTCATTTTAGACCCAAAGTCACCTCCAAATTGAAAGTGAGGAGGTGGAGAGTCCTTTATCAGGTTAATGGACATCAAAATAAAGCTGGAGTAGCCATACTTATATCAGACAAACTAGATTTTAAACCAAAGACTGCAATAAGAGATAAGGAAGGGCACTAAAATGCACCAGAATGAACATTACTTCAAATAACAGTAACCTGGATTAAATAACTGAGTAATATCAGCACTCCAAGAGTGCACTACAATTAAAAAATAGAGAAATATTATATATATATATTATATATATATTTGGTCTTTGTCCCTGATTACTAGAACACAGCTTTTAAAACACTTGGAATCACTACTGTAATGAAAGTCTTTTGTATACTAACAAAATAGTGGGTGGCTGGTGGCCCCTACATAGCTTCAAGATGGCTGCTGGTTGCCAGAAGAACCAATCATGTGATGAGAAAGCTGGGACTTTCAACTGTCTCCCTACCCTACCTCCTCTACAAAAGGGAGAGAGACTGGAGATTGAGTTCATTTAATCAATCATGCCTGCGTAATTGAACCACCATAACACCCCTTAATAACAGGGTTCAGATAGTTTACTGGTTGGTTAACACATCAAGGTGCTAGGAGGGTGGTGAGACCAGAGAGGCCAAACTCCATCCTCCTTCCCCTATACCTTGTTCTATGCATCAATTCAGTTTGGCTGTTCCTGAATTGTAGCCTTTATAATGAACTAGTTAGGGTAAGTAAACCATTTTTCCTGAGTTCTGTGAACCATTCTAGCACATTAGCAAATGGGAGCAGGGTTGTAGCAACTCACCATTTTATAAAGAATAGAAGAAGCTCAGGAATTGGGATTAGTGTCTGAAGTAGGAGCAGTCCTATGGGACTAAGCCCTTCATCTGGGGTTGTACCCATTCCAGGTAGTTAGTTTCAGAATTGAGTTGAATGGTAGGATACCTAGCTGATGTCAGGGTGTTGGAGACTTGGATGACTTGAAAACCCACATACTTGGTAACAGGAACATGGTATTGGAAAATAAGAGGCAGAGCATGGGGTCTGTGCTTACAAGATCTGCTTTGGTAAGCCCCCTAAGAACCACAGATATAGAGGAACACACATGAAAAAAAAACTGGCTTTAATGTTTCCTCAGTCTTTTATGAACTATCACTTAGGTGTACTTAGGTGCTTAGCATTTATGTGCCCGTGATTAGAACCTGAGAGAAACTGTGCAAAGACACATAAAATAGAACCAGGTCCTTAGTTATTAATGGTTGTGGTCTAATTTTTTGTCATTTATTTGGAAATTTTTTTTTATTCTTTTTTTTAAATTATTATTTTATTTTTTTATTTTTTAAGATTTTATTTACTTATTTAAGAGAGAGAATGAGACAGAGAGCATGAGAGAGGGGAGGGTCAGAGGGAGAAGCAGACTCCCCACTGAGCAGGGAGCCCAATGCGGGACTCGATCCCGGGACTCCAGGATCATGACCTGAGCTGAAGGCAGCCGCTTAACCGACTGAGCCACCCAGGCTCCCCATTTGTTTGGAAATTTAAACACAGGGGCTGTGTGTGTGGATGTGGATGTGGGGGGTGACTCCTGCCCGCCAATCTGCAGTGCAGGAAAGGATTCAGCATCCCCATTGTCCTCCCTCCTGGTCTTTTGAAGGTCACGTCAACTTAGCACAATCACACCAATCAACATGGAACTACTTCCCTTCCCTCTGAGGTCATCTGAACCTTAAACACCAAGCTGTTTCTGAGGTTTTCCAACAGCTTGCCCTTACCCCTGGGCTCCTTGCTAGCGTCTCATTAGAGCTGAGGCCCGATCCACAGTTAACCTGCAAATATCAGTGCTCTAACATAGGGGAGACTAGAGGCTGAAAGCTGGGGGGTGCAGGAAACAGGAATCAGAGTACACACTAAATTCAAGATTAATGAGGGAAAATAACCGCTTTAGGAGTAGACTCTTTCTCTCCAAGAACATAGTCTGCTTCTTTCTTTCATCGAGTCTTCACTTTTGCTTCTTGGGCACATGTAGAATTTTCTTCCTATAGATCTGGCATGCATGTTGTTTATCTGTACATATTTTGTTTTTCCCTAAGTATTTATCCCCAAGTAAGTTTATTCCTAAGTCTTGTATTACCTTTGTAGATATTGTCAATAAAGTATTTGCTTTAGTATATTATATGATTGCTATTTTATTGTTATTTGCAAAAGTTTTTCAGCTGTTACTCTTGGGATTTTTTTGGTGCATTACTAATTCATTTGCAAATAATATATAAGATTAAATAAAATTGAATGACTGCAGATACCCTTCTCTTGATTCTGACTTTAATGAGACTGTTTCTAGTGTTTCCGCATTATGTACAATACATAATGATATGTATTAGGTTTAAAAAGTTTCTAAATATTTATATGTAATTTAAAAAATTTTAATTAAAATAGATGTTAAATTTTTAAAACTTTCAATATGAAAATCTACTTTTTTCTGTTGTTTAATAATAATACAGTAAATATTATAATAGATTTTTTAAATGGATATATCTTTTTTTTAAATGAAAGTATCTTGATATCCTTGAAATAAAGGCTACTTATTCTTTGTAAATTATTTTTAATTTATTTTTTCTTGTAGATTTTCAGCTCATTATTATCCTCACTTTATGAAAAATTTAGAAAGTACATTTTTTTTAGAAAATACATTTCTTAATGTTCTGAAATTGTTTGAATAGCACCAGAACCATCAGTTCCCTAAAGATTTTGGTAACATTTCACTCTAAACCTGTATCTATTAAGATCTGATGATGATATTTTAGATGTGTATGTGTGTGTCTATGTGTGTGTCTGTGTGTCTGGTGAGGGGAAGGGGCTGTCATAAATCTATGACTGTCATAGATTTATGGCAACCATTTCCATTTCTTCCAAGTATTTAATACATGTAATTTATTTTTTCCCATTACCCATTTAATTTAATTTTTTTGTACTATACAGAGTTGTTTTATGCTGCTAAATATTTATTTACTTCTATTATCTAGCTTTGAGCTTCAAATTATATCTTTTGTACCTCAATTATTAAAAATAGGGGCACCAGTGTGGCTCAGCCAGTTGAGTGTTCTACTAGATCTCAGCTCAGGTTTTGATCTCAGGGCTCTGATTTCAAGCCCCACCTTGGGCTCCATGCTAGGTATGGAGGCTACATAAAAAATTTTTTTTAAAAAGTTAAATTAGCATATTTACATCACCCCCTATAAGGCCATCCCTTATCCCCTTATGTCTTCAAAATATTGATTTGGGACATTTACATTTACATGATATTCTCTAATCCCTACATTTTAGTCTAGTGTGTACAATTAACTAGATTCAGGGCTCATTGTGAGCCCCTATATAGTTTTTCCATTCATTTCTTAATTGGCTGAGTTCATTCTATGCTTTTTCAAAATGGGTGAGTGAGAACAATAGTTTCTATCTTTCTTTTTAAATATTATCAAATGGTTTGTCTCTTTCATATTTGAATGAGAGTTTAGGTGGGTATAAAATTTGGGAAATCTTGTCTTTTTTCTTTAAGTACTCTGATCATCTCTCTTAATATTCTAATGAATGGGGCTATTGAGAACATTTCTCCCATTTGATCATCTTATTGTTTTTGTTTGGTTGCCAAATATGTCTTTATTTTTTTTTTAAAGATCTTATTTATTTGGCAGAGAGAGAGAAAGCAGGGTGGGGCAGAGGGAGAGGGAGAATCCCAGGCAGACTCTGCACTGAGTGCAGAGCCTGATGTGGAGCTCAGTCTCACAACCCTGAGATCATGACCTGGGCCCAAATCAAGAGTCAGTCACTTAACCAACTGAGCCACCCAGGGGCCCCCAAATATGTCTTTATATTTGATGTTCAGAAACTTTACTACATATGTCAGAGTATTTCCCTTAAATCTGTGGATTCATGTCTTTGTTTATTTCTTGAAGAATTTGTTTTATTAAATTATACCTTTCAAAAATTTTCTGTTTATTTATGATTTATTTGGGGGGTGAGGGATCTAATTATGTATATTTTTAGCCTCCTTTGCTTCTCTTGCTTCTCTATTATTTTTTCTCTAATTATTTAGTTGCTTTTTTTTTCTGTTCATTCTAATCTTTCCCATCTTCTTTGTTTCCTGAGCTGTTCATTGTTCATAACTCTCAATTTGTCCCATTCCTGTGATCGTTTTTTGCTTCCAATATTTTCCTGAGCTCTATCAACTCTTATTTCATTTTCTTTTGTGGTTTTGACATTTCTTTTTGTATTGATTTTTTGTATCTTGTTGTTTTGATATTTTTTAAAAGGGGATTTTTTTTCAGATTGTTGTTTTAAAATTTATTGCAAATGGCTAGTCAAATTCTTATATGCACTAATGGCAACAATGTACTTTGAAAGAGTATTCTGTTCCCACTTTTACAAGCAAGAGATTTTGGGTGTTCCCTTTAGCGTATATGCCATGTCTTGGGTGTAAACTTTGTCAACTTGTTCCAAAAATCTAGGATACAGTAGTGCTATTGTCATTATCTTTCCACACTTCTGAACCACACCTTTCCAATTATTTTTCAGGGTTCCAGGCATTTTCTAGTTTTGTAAAAAAAAAAAAAGCTTTTTTGTTTTATTATTTTTTTAGTTTTCAAGAGAAAAAGGCAATTCATGAGCATGTCTTAAGCATCATTGGAATATGTAATGAATTCTTTGGTTGTATCAGATTTTTAAAACTATGTGTTAAAAATAAGGATAGCTTTCTTGAGAACAGAAGAATATATAATTAAGTCCCACAGGGGATAGATAATTAAAATGTTATTTTGACACAAGTCACCAGTCTCTTTCTCAGCAAAGAGGTACATTTCTGAGTAAGTTTTCTTTTCAAAAATACCTCATTAAGGAGCTGACTACTGGACACAAAGATAAGCCCCAAATATTTGGTTGTGATGTTCTGTGTCCTTAGTCCTTAGCATTCTAAGGACACCAATGAATTTAACCTAAATTCCCAGAGATGTTGCTAAGGAAATTTCCCATTATTATACCTATGAAAATAGCCGATAGCTCCCAGGAAAAAGAGGGTAATTTTGAAAGCTGAATCTGTTTACTGAAGCCTTACCATTGGGAAAAATGCATTCAAAGACTCTTAAATAAAACTACCAATAAGTTTAATCTTTGTTTTGATGTTTGATGAGGGTGATGAGAAGGCAATGGATGTGGAATAAGAATATCTAACTGAAGTTTCACTGATTGTAAGAAGGACAAACTCTCCATCACAATATGCATTACACTCCCATTTTAACAATAATAAAAGTGACTTGCTACATTTTGTTCTAAAGGTTAAACATTGCCTTTAACTGATATGGAAATAGTTCTTGGCTTTATTAGCTAATAATATTTTAGACTTAAACCTTAATATATTCAATAAACAATTTTATAATTAATTCAAATTATTCTCAAACAATAGGGTATATTGTTGCAGAAAAAAAATAAATTGGTTAATAAGTAACACAGATGAAATCCAAATGAACATACTATGGTCCTATCAGTTGATTTGCTAGTAGACACGATGATATCTGAAAAAATTAATTACTAGAAAGTGGGTAAATATTCAGTTGGAATTCATCTAGAAAAAGCAAACAGATAGACTGCCTTGAGTAAGTTCCCTTTTCACAAACACCTCATTAAAGAGCTGACTACTGGACACAAAAATCAGCCCCAGATATTTGGTTGTAATGTTCTATGTTCAGTCTAAGTGCTTCTTTACTGAACTTCAGCCCTATAGGTAAGGGCTTTAATATGGTGTTTGCTGAAGTCAACAGAAATTTGTTTTTATTTTAATAAATGGTTCTATCACTTGTTTTGATTTGCTTAACCTGAATACATTTAAGCAACATCAAATGGAAAGTTCACAGATTAAGATTCTTTAGTTAAAATAGCAAAGGGGAGGGCGCCTGGGTGGCTCAGTTGGTTAAGCGACTGCCTTCAGCTCAGGTCATGATCCTGGAGTCCCGGGATCGAGTCCCGCATCGGGCTCCCTGCTCGGCAGGGAGTCTGCTTCTCCCTCTGACCCTCCTCTCTCTCCTGCTCTCTGTCTCTCATTCTCTCTCTCTCATATAAATAAAAAAAAATAGCAAAGGGGATACTTGGGTGGCCAGTTGGTTAAGTGTCTGGCTTGGCCTCAGGTCATGATCCTGGGGTCCTGGGATTGAGCCCCACATCAGGCTCCACATTCAACTGAGTGTCTGTTTGTCCCCCTCCCTCTGCCTCTCCCCCAGCTTGTGCTCTCTCTGTCTCTTTCTCAAATAAATAAATAAAATATTTTAAAAAATAAAATAGCTAAGGAATAACCTCAGTTCTCAACCATCTTAATATGGTCTATAAGTCTGTATTTTTAGGGCAAAAAAAGAATATATGCTTCTCTATATGTCTTTATCTATATATCTGTATGTTTAGAGTCTTGGTGAAATGATTGGACTGCATACTATATATAATGTATGCAAACTCCTAGCATTAAGGTCCTTACTCCTTATTTAAATTTATATTGTACACTGTCTCTTGAAGAAGTTTTGATTTGTAATGTAATAGTTCCACCCCACTGCTATACCTTTTTCTCCACATTTATTTTGGGACCTGTCATTTTCTCACTGTTTTTAGATAGTAAATCCCAGGATTTAAGGTAGATATTGATGAGCAAATTTATTCATTCATTCATTCATTTGTTCAATAAATAGTTATTGAGAGCCAGTCCCTGTGATGAGACTTCAGGGAACAAGAATGGAAAAGACCCTATTTTAGTTACTCTACTGGGATGCATTTAATGCAAGGAGTTCAATTTTTTCCTCTTAAAACAATGAAGGCAATGAGGCAAATTTTATGATATATTCAAGAATCACTCCCATTTTCCTGATTTTGACTAAGTTCTGAAGATTTTCTGGTTGCAAAGTTGCTCAGAACTGAACAACCTCTAAGATAAAATTTTAATAATAAATTCTATCCATCTCTTCTCAGGAAATACCCAGGTATTTCCAACATAGCATAATTAGTGTGGAAAACTAATGAAAACGTTTTCTCTAAGATCCAGCACAAGGCAAAAATACCCACTTTTCCCACTTGTATTCAATACAGTACTGGAATTCTAGCAAGAGCAGTCGGGCAAGAAAGAGACATAAAAAGCCTACAAATCATAAAGGAATAAGTAAAATGATCTTTGCTCATAGATGGCATAATCCTATATGTAGAAAACTGCTAAGACTCCACAAAAAGACTTAGATTGAATGAATTCAGTAAAGTTGCATAATACAAAATCAACATATAAAAATCAGTTGCGGGGGAGCGGAGCAAGATGGCGGAGGAGTAGGAGACCTGGATTTCGTCTCCTCTCAGGAATTCAGCTGGATAGGGATCAAACCATTCTGAACACCTACAAACTCAACAAAGAATAGCAACAACTCTCTCATCAGAAAAGCGACCACTTTCTGGAAGGTAGGACATGCAGAGAAGTGAATCCGAGGCGATATTCGGGAGGATAGACGGTGGGGGAGGGGCATCCGTCGGCCTCTTCTGGCAAGTGATAGAGCAGTGGAGCACAAAATCGGAACTTTTAAGTCTGCTCCGCGGAGGGACGTCACTCTGGCGGCTAAGCGGGGGGTGGAACCCTCTGGGACAGTGTGGTCTCAGGACCCTCAGGGTCACAGAAAGACTGGGGGTGCCTGAGTGCGGCAGAGCTCCCAGGTAATGGAGCAGGGAAGCCGGCTGCAGAGGCGGAGCCCAGGAGTGGGCTCTCAGCTCGGGGTTGTCATAAACCGTGATCCGCGGCACAGTAGGGCCACTGCTCCTCCAGCAGGGACCCAACAAGAGGCAGATCCGGGGAGACTCACCATCTTCCCCCGGGAGGAGCCTAGCGGGGAGTGCACCGCAGGGATCTGCTGGGTTTGGAGACTCCACCTGGGGTAGGGTGCCAGAGATAGAAACGCGCGGTCACAGGCCGGGTGAGCACCGAGTGCAGCCAGAGACCGGGGAGACAGGAGTGACTGACGGCTTTTCTCTGGGGGCTCACTGAGGAGCGGGCCCCGAGTTCTCGGCTCCTTCAGAGCAGAGATTGGGAGGCCGCCACTTTCACTCTCCACCTCCAAAGCTTTAAGGAAAGCTCGCAGGGAACAAAAGCCCCGGAGAGCAAACCCAAACAGATTACTTAGCCGGGAGGGGGCAAAGACATTTGGAAACCATGGCAACAGGCCTTTCCCCAGAAGATCAGCAAGAACAGCCAGCCAAGACCAAGTTTACCGATCAATGAGAACGGCAGAACTCCAGCGCTAGGGGAATAATGCACATAGAATTCATGGCTTTTCCCCATGATTCTTTAGTCTTTCAAAGTTAATTTTTTTTTAACTGTCTTTTTTTTTTTTTTTGAATTTTTCTTTTTCCCTTTTTCAAACAACATCTTATCAATCCCTTTTTTCTTTTTTCTTTTTTTTTAAAGATTTTATTTATTTATTTGAGAGAGAGAGAATGAGAGAGAGAGAACACATGAGAGGGGATAGGGTCAGAGGACAAAGCAGACTCCCTGCCGAGCAGGGAGCCCGATGCGGGACTCGATCCAGGGACTCCAGGATCATGACCTGAGCCGAAGGCAGTCGCTTAACCAACTGAGCCACCCATGCGCCCATCAATCCCCTTTTTAAAAAAACATTTTTATTTTTCATTTTTAGAGTCATATTCTATCCCTTCATAGTAGTTACCCATATTTTTGGCATATAAATAAGTTGTTTTCTCTTTAAAATTTTGAGATAGTTTCTTCTAACAGATTAAAATATACCCTAAATCTCTAGTTTTTGGTGTTTTCTATTCCCCTGCCTGATCACATTCTCTCCCTTTTTTTTTCTTTTTTCTTTTTTTAAATCCTCTTCTTTCTTTTTTCAAACAACTTCTTATCAATTCCTTTTATAAATTTTTTTATAATTTCCATCTTTACAGTCATATTCCATCCCTTCATCATATCAACCCTTATTTTTGTACATATATAAGTTTTTCTTTCTTTAAAATTTTGGGAGGCACTTTCTTCTAAAAGACCAAAATACACCCCAAATCTAGTGTGTGGCACTGATCTATATACCAGCCTGATCATATTTGATCACATTCTGTTTTTTTTTTTTGTTGTTGTTGTTTTGTTTTGTTTGTTTTTGTTTGTTTTTATCTTTTTCTTTTTCTTTATTTTTCTTTTTCTCTTTTCTCTCTTTCCATTTCTTTTTCCACTGCTTCAGGTCTTTTCTGATTTGTTTAGAGTATATTTTCTGGGGACGTTGTTACTCTGCTAGCATTTTGTTCTCTCATTAATCTATTCTCCTCTGCACAAAATGACAAGACAGAAAAAATCACCTCAACAAAAAGAACAAGAGGTAGTACTGACTGCCAGGGACCTACTCAATACGGACATTAGTACGATGTCAGATCTAGAGTTCAGAATCATCACTTTAAAGATACTAGCTGGGCTTGAAAAAAATATGGAAGTTATTAGAGAAACCCTTTCTGGAGAAGTAAAAAAACTAAAATCTAACCAAGTAGAAATCAAAAAGTCTATCAATGAGGTGCAATCAAAAATGAGGGTGCTAACTGCTAGGATAAATGAGGCAGAAGAGAGAATCAGTAATATAGAAGACCAAATGATGGAAAATCAAGAAGCTGAGAAAAAGAGAGATAAACAACTACTGGATCACGAGGGCAGAATTCGAGAGATAAGCGATACCATAAGACGAAACAACATTAGAATAATTGGGATCCCAGAAGAAGAAAGAGAGAGGGGGGCAGAAGGTATAATGGAGCAAATTATAGCAGAGAACTTCCCTAGTTTGGGGAAGGAAACAGGCATCAAAATCCAGGAAGCACAGAGAACTCCCCTCAAAATCAATAACAACAGATCGACACCCCGACATCTAATAGTAAAACTGACATGTCTCATAGACAAAGAGAAAATCCTGAGAGCAGCTCGGGAGAAGAGATATGTAACCTACAATGGTAGAAACATTAGATTGACAACAGACCTATCCACAGAGACCTGGCAGGCCAGAAAGGACTGGCAGGATATATTCAGAGCACTAAATGAGAAAAATATGCAGCCAAGAATACTATATCCAGCTAGGCTGTCATTGAAAATTGAAGGAGAGATAAAAAGCTTTCAGGACAAACAAAAACTAAAGGAATTTGCAAACACAAAACCAGCCCTACAGGAAATCTTGAAAGAGGTCCTCTAAGCAAAGAGACACCCTAAAAGCAACATAGACCAGAAAGGAACACAGACAATATACAGTAACAGTCACCTTACAGGCAATACAATGGCACTAAATTCCTATCTTTCAATAGTTACCCTGAATGTAAATGAGCTAAATGCCTGAATCAAAAGACACAGGCTATCAGACTGGATTAAAAAACAAGACTCATCGATATGCTGTCTGCAAGAGACTCATTTTAGAACCAAAGACACCCCCAGATTGAAAGTGAGGGGGTGGAAAACCATTTACCATGCTAATGGACACCAAAAGAAAGCTGGGGTGGCAATCCTTATATCAGACAAATTAGGTTTTAAACCAAAGACTGTAATAAGAGATGAGGAAGGACATTATATCCTACTTAAAGGGTCTATCCAACAAGAAGATCTAACAATTGTAAATATCTATGCCCCTAACATGGGAGCAGCCAATTATATAAGGCAATTAATAACAAAAGCAAAGAAACACATCGACAACAATACAATAATAGTGGGGGACTTTAACACCCCCCTCACTGAAATGGACAGATCGTCTAAGCAAAAGATCAACAAGGAAATAAAGACTTTAAATGACACACTGGACCAAATGGACTTCACAGACATATTCAGAACATTCCATCCCAAAGCAACGGAATACACATTCTTCTCTAGTGCCATGGAACATTCTCCAGAATAGATCACATCCTAGGTCATAAATCAGGTCTCAACCGGTACCAAAAGATTGGGATCATTCCCTGCCTATTTTCAGACCACAATGCTTTGAAACTAGAACTCAATCACAAGAGGAAAGTCGGAAAGAACTCAAATACATGGAGGCTAAAGAGCATCCTACTGAAGAATGAATGGGTCAACCAGGAAATTAAAGAAGAATTAAAAAAATACATGGAAACCAATGAAAATGAAAACACAACTATTCAAAATCTTTGGGATGCAGCAAAGGCAGTCCTAAGAGGAAAGTATATAGCAATACAAGCCTTTCTCAAGAAACAAGAAAGGTCTCAAGTACACAACCTAACCCTTCACCTAAAGGAGCTGGAGAAAGAACAGCAAATAAAGCCTAAACCCAGCAGGAGAAGAGAAATAATAAAGATCAGAGCAGAAATCAATGAAATAGAAACTAAAAGAACAGTAGAACAGATCAACGAAACTAGGAGCTGGTTCTTTGAAAGAATTAACAAGATTGATAAACCCCTGGCCAGACTTATCAAAAAGAAAAGAGAAAGGACCCGAATTAACAAAATCATGAATGAAAGAGGAGAGATCACAACCAACACCAAAGAAATACAAACAATTATAAGAACATATTATGAGCAACTCTATGCCCGCAAATTAGATAACCTGGAAGAAATGGATGCATTCCTAGAGATGTATCAACTACCAAAACTGAACCAGGAAGAAACAGAAAACCTGAACAGACCTATAAGCACTAAGGACATTGAAGCAGTCATCAAAAAATCTCCCAACAAACAAAAGCCCAGGGCCAGATGGCTTCCCAGGGGAATACTACCAAACATTTCAAGAAGAATTAATACCTATTCTTCTGAAACTGTTCCAAAAAATAGAAATGGAAGGAAAACTTCCAAACTCATTTTATGAGGCCACCATTACCTTGATCCCAAAACCAGACAAAGACCCCATCAAAAAGGAGAATTACAGACCAATATCCCTGATGAACATGGATGCAAAATTCTCACCAAAATACTAGCCAATAGGATCCAATAGTACATTAAAAGGATTATTCTACCAAGTGGGATTTATCCCTGGGCTGCAAGGTTGGTTCAACATCCGTAAATCAATCAATGTGATACAATACATTAATAAAAGAAAGAACAAGAATCATATGATCCTCTCAATAGATGCAGAAAAAGCTTTTGACAAAATACAGCATCCTTTCTTGATCAAAACTCTTCAGAGTATAGGCATAGAGGGTACATACCTCAATATCATAAAAGCCATCTATGAAAAACCTACAGCGAATATCATTGTCAATGGGGAAAAACTGAGAGCTTTCCCCCTAAGGTCCGGAACGCGGCAGGGATGTCCACTATCATCACTGCTACTCAACATAGTATTGGAAGTCCTAGCCACAGCAATCAGACAACAAAAAGAAATCAAAGACATCCAAATTGGTAAAGAAGAAGTCAAACTCTCACTCTTTGCAGACGATATGATACTTTATGTGGCAAACCCCAAAGACTCCACCCCAAAACTGATAGAAGCCATACAGGAATTCAGTAACGTGGCAGGATATAAAATCCATGCACAGAATTCAATGGCATTCCTATACACCAACAACAAGACAGAAGAAAGAGAAATTAAGGAGTCGATCCCATTTACAATTGCACCCAAAACCATAAGATACCTAGGAACAAATCTAACCAAAGAGACAAAGGATCTGTACTCAGAAAACTATAAAATACTCATGAAAGAAATTGAGGAAGACACAAAGAAATGGAAAAACGTTCCATGCTCATGGATTGGAAGAACAAATATTGTGAAGATGTCAATGCTACCTAGAGCGATCTACACATTCAATGCAATCCCCATCAAAATACCATCCACTTTTTTCAAGAAATGGAACAAATAATCCTAAAATTTGTATGGAACCAGAAAAGACCCCGAATAGCCAGAGGAATGTTGAAAAAGAAAAGCAAAGCTGGCGGCATCAC
>NW_023270415.1:6393942-6413492 GCF_011800145.1 Mirounga leonina
CAAAAGATCAACAAGGAAATAAAGACTTTAAATGACACACTGGACCAAATGGACTTCACAGACATATTCAGAACATTCCATCCCAAAGCAACGGAATACACATTCTTCTCTAGTGCCATGGAACATTCTCCAGAATAGATCACATCCTAGGTCATAAATCAGGTCTCAACCGGTACCAAAATATTGGGATCATTCCCTGCCTATTTTCAGACCACAATGCTTTGAAACTAGAACTCAATCACAAGAGGAAAGTCGGAAAGAACTCAAATACATGGAGGCTAAAGAGCATCCTACTGAAGAATGAATGGGTCAACCAGGAAATTAAAGAAGAATTAAAAAAATACATGGAAACCAATGAAAATGAAAACACAACTGTTCAAAATCTTTGGGATGCAGCAAAGGCAGTCCTAAGAGGAAAGTATATAGCAATACAAGCCTTTCTCAAGAAACAAGAAAGGTCTCAAGTACACAACCTAACCCTTCACCTAAAGGAGCTGGAGAAAGAACAGCAAATAAAGCCTAAACCCAGCAGGAGAAGAGAAATAATAAAGATCAGAGCAGAAATCAATGAAATAGAAACTAAAAGAACAGTAGAACAGATCAACGAAACTAGGAGCTGGTTCTTTGAAAGAATTAACAAGATTGATAAACCCCTGGCCAGACTTATCAAAAAGAAAAGAGAAAGGACCCGAATTAACAAAATCATGAATGAAAGAGGAGAGATCACAACCAACACCAAAGAAATACAAACAATTATAAGAACATATTATGAGCAACTCTATGCCCGCAAATTAGATAACCTGGAAGAAATGGATGCATTCCTAGAGATGTATCAACTACCAAAACTGAACCAGGAAGAAACAGAAAACCTGAACAGACCTATAAGCACTAAGGACATTGAAGCAGTCATCAAAAAATCTCCCAACAAACAAAAGCCCAGGGCCAGATGGCTTCCCAGGGGAATACTACCAAACATTTCAAGAAGAATTAATACCTATTCTTCTGAAACTGTTCCAAAAAATAGAAATGGAAGGAAAACTTCCAAACTCATTTTATGAGGCCACCATTACCTTGATCCCAAAACCAGACAAAGACCCCATCAAAAAGGAGAATTACAGACCAATATCCCTGATGAACATGGATGCAAAATTCTCACCAAAATACTAGCCAATAGGATCCAATAGTACATTAAAAGGATTATTCTACCAAGTGGGATTTATCCCTGGGCTGCAAGGTTGGTTCAACATCCGTAAATCAATCAATGTGATACAATACATTAATAAAAGAAAGAACAAGAATCATATGATCCTCTCAATAGATGCAGAAAAAGCTTTTGACAAAATACAGCATCCTTTCTTGATCAAAACTCTTCAGAGTATAGGCATAGAGGGTACATACCTCAATATCATAAAAGCCATCTATGAAAAACCTACAGCGAATATCATTGTCAATGGGGAAAAACTGAGAGCTTTCCCCCTAAGGTCCGGAACGCGGCAGGGATGTCCACTATCATCACTGCTACTCAACATAGTATTGGAAGTCCTAGCCACAGCAATCAGACAACAAAAAGAAATCAAAGACATCCAAATTGGTAAAGAAGAAGTCAAACTCTCACTCTTTGCAGACGATATGATACTTTATGTGGCAAACCCCAAAGACTCCACCCCAAAACTGATAGAAGCCATACAGGAATTCAGTAACGTGGCAGGATATAAAATCCATGCACAGAATTCAATGGCATTCCTATACACCAACAACAAGACAGAAGAAAGAGAAATTAAGGAGTCGATCCCATTTACAATTGCACCCAAAACCATAAGATACCTAGGAACAAATCTAACCAAAGAGACAAAGGATCTGTACTCAGAAAACTATAAAATACTCATGAAAGAAATTGAGGAAGACACAAAGAAATGGAAAAACGTTCCATGCTCATGGATTGGAAGAACAAATATTGTGAAGATGTCAATGCTACCTAGAGCGATCTACACATTCAATGCAATCCCCATCAAAATACCATCCACTTTTTTCAAGAAATGGAACAAATAATCCTAAAATTTGTATGGAACCAGAAAAGACCCCGAATAGCCAGAGGAATGTTGAAAAAGAAAAGCAAAGCTGGCGGCATCACAATTCCGGACTTCCAGCTCTATTACAAAGCTGTCATCATCAAGACAGCATGGTACTGGCACAAAAACAGACACATAGATCAATGGAACAGAATAGAGAGCCCAGAAATGGACCCTCAACTCTATGGTCAACTCATCTTTGACAAAGCAGGAAAGAGTGTCCAATGGAAAAAAGACAGTCTCTTCAACAAATGGTGTTGGGAAAATTGGATAGCCACATGCAGAATAATGAAACTGGACCATTTCCTTACACCACACACAAAAATAGACTCCAAATGGTTGAAAGACCTCAATGTGAGACAGGAGTCCATCAAAATCCTAAAGGAGAACACAGGCAGCAACCTCTTTGACCTCAGCCGCAGCAACTTCTTCCTAGAAACATCGCCAAAGGCAAGGGAAGCAAGGGCAAAAATGAACTATTGGGACTTCATCAAGATAAAAAGCTTTTGCAAAGCAAAGCAAACAGTCAACCAAACCAAAAGACAACCAACAGAATGGGAGAAGATATTTGCAAATGACATTTCAGATAAAGGGTTAGTATCCAAAATCTATAAAGAACTCATCAAACTCAACACCCAAAGAACAAAGAATCCAATCAAGAAATGGGCAGAAGACATGAACAGACATTTTTCCGAAGAAGACATCCAAATGGCCAACAGACACATGAAAAAGTGCTCAATATCGCTCGGCATCAGGGAAATCCAAATCAAAACCTCAATGAGATACCACCTCACACCAGTCAGAATGTCTAAAATTAACAAGTCAGGAAATGACAGATGTTGGCGGGGATGCGGAGAAAGGGGAACCCTCCTACACTGTTGGTGGGAATGCAAGCTGGTGCAGCCACTCTGGAAAACAGTATGGAGGTTCCTCAAAAAGTTGAAAATAGAGCTACCATATGATCCAGCAATTGCACTACTGGGTATTTACCGCAAAGATACAAAAGTAGGGATCCGAAAGGGGTACATGCACCCCGATGTTTATAGCAGCAATGTCCACAATAGCCAAACTGTGGAAAGAGCCAAGATGTCCATCGACAGATGAATGGATAAAGAAGAAGTGGTATATATATACAATGGAATATTATGCAGCCATCAAAAGGAATGAGATCTTGCCATTTGCAACGACGTGGTTGGAACTGGAGGATATTATGTTGAGTGAAATAAGTCAAACAGAGAAAGACATGTATCATATGATCTCACTGATATGAGGAATTCTTAATTGCAGGAAACAAACTGAGGGTTGCTGGAGTGGGGGGTGGGGTAGGAGGGATGGGGTGACTGGGTGATAGACACTGGGGAGGGTATGTGCTCTGGTAAGCGCTGTGATTGTGCAAGACTGTTGAATCTCAGATCTGTACCTCTGAAACAAATAATGCAATATATGTTAAGGGAAAAAAAAGAATAAGAAGGTAGCGGGAGGGGAAGAATGAAGCGGGGGAATTCCAAGGGGTAGACGAACCATGAGAGACGATGGACTCTGAAAAACAAACTGAGGGTTCTAGAAGGGGGGTGGGTGGAAGGATGGGTTAGCCTGGTGGTGGGTATTGAGGAGGGCACATTCTGCATGGAGCACTGGGTGTTATGCACAAACAATGAATCATGGAACACTTCATCTAAAACTAATGATGTAATGTATGGGGATTAACATAAGAGTAAAAAAAAATCAGTTGCATTTCTATACATTAACAATGAACTATCAGAAAAAAAATTAAGAAAACAATCTCATTTACAGTAGTATCAAAAAGGATACTTAGTAATAAATTTAACCAAAGAAGGGAAAAATCTGTACTCTGAGAATTATCAAATATTGGTGAAAGAAAGTGAAGATGCAAATAAATAGAAAAGCATTCCACACTTATGGGTTAGAAGAATTAATATTGTTAAAATGTCCATACTAACCAAAGCAATATACAGATTCAATGCAATCCTTATTAAAATTCCAATGGGATATTTCACAGAAATAAAAAAAAATTAATTCATATAGAAGCACAAAGACCCTGAATAGCCAAAGCAATGAGAAAGAAGAGAATGGTCTTGAGAAAGAAAAACAAAATTGGAGGCATGATATTTATTTATTTCAAATGATATTACAAACCTGTAGCAATAAAAACAGGATGGTACTGGAATAAAAATAGACATGTGGAACAATGGAAGAGAATTGAAAGTCCAGAAAGAAACCCATGCACATACAGGTAACTGATCTTTGACAAGGGTGCCAAAATTGCATAATGGGGAAAGGATAGTCTCTTCAACAAATGGTGTTGGGAAAACTGAATAATCACATGCAAAAAAAAAAAGAAAAAGAAAAAAGAAACTAGAACGTTACCTTACATCATACACAAAAATCAACTCAAAATGGATCAAAGACTTAAATGTAAGGCCTGAAACTGTCAAACTCCTGGACGAAAATACAGGGGGAAAACTCCTTGACATAGACCTTGACAATAATTTTTGGATATAATACCAAAAGCATAGGCAATAAAAGCAATAATCAACAAGTGGGACAAGATCAATTAGAAAACACCTACACAGCAAAGACAACCTTAAAAGACAGGCTATGGATTTGGAGAAAATATTAGTAAATCATATATTTGGTAAAGGGTTAATATACAAAGGGTATAAGGAACTCACTCAATTCAATAGCAAAAGAATAAGCAACAGAATTGAAAAATGGGCAAAAGACCTGATGAGATATTTTTCCAAAAAGGGCATACAAATGACCAACAGATACATGAAAAGATGCTCAACATCACTAATCATCAGGGAAATGCAAATCAAAACCACAGTGAGATATCACCTCACACCTGTTAGAATGGCTAACATCAAGAAGACAAGAGATAAGTGTTGGCAAGGATATGGCAAAAAGGGAACTCTGGTTCCATCTTGGCGGGAGTATAAATTGGTAGTCACTATGGAAAACAGTACGGAAATGCCTCAAAAAGTTAAAAATATCTCTTTTTTCTGGTAGCAGCAATTAGTAAACCCAGATGGGTGCTTATAAATAAATCCAGGAGCTGTGGAGCAGTTAGCACAATGCACTTTCTTCTCAGGCTGCACTGCTGGAGTACTGCCTGCTCTCTGCCCTCTGCAGGCCACTGCCACACTGGGCCATAACATGCACAGAATGAGATATAAGGCCAATCAAGGCTATGTCACATGTCCAATTCATGTGCACCTTGGTGGCTCCAGACACCCAGTTTCTAAGGATGTAACCTACAGAAAGCCTGTCCATCATGGTGTTAACCAGCTACAGTTTGCTCAAAGCCTTCAGTCTGTTGTCAAGGAGAGACCCTGGACACCACTGTGGGGCTCTGAGAGTCTTGAGTTCTTACTTGGTAAGTGAAGATTCCATGCACAAATTCTTTGAGGTTATCTTCATTGATTCATTCCATAAAACTGTCAGAAGAAATCCTGGTCCCAAGTGGTTCACCAAACCAGTCCACAAGCACAGGCAGATGTGGGGGCTGACATCTTCAGGCTGCAAGAGCTGTGGTCTTAAGAAGGGCCACAGTTCCATCATACTGTTGGTGGTTCTTGTCTTTCAGGTTGGAGAAGATGCAACAGTGTCTGGTTCCACTTTTACTGCTAACCTAGGCAATGTTTGTAAAATTCTTACCTAATAAACAGTTTATGATGGTCTAAAAACAAACAAAAACAAATTAAAAATGGGATTACCATATAATCCAGCAATCCCTCTTCTGGATATAGATCCAAAGGAAATGAAATTAGTACCTTGAAGAGATATCTGCACTTCCATATTCATTGCAGCATTATTCACAGTTGCCAAGATCTAGAAACAACATAAATATCCACCAGGAGATGAATGGATGAAGAAATTGTGGTATATATGCACTATGAAATATTATTCAGCCTTAAAAAAGAAGATTTTGCCATTCTTGCAACAACATGGAAGAAACTAAGGGATACACCAGTTATAATTGAACTTATTTGCTTTTTATTAACTGATTTTCTTTAACTTAAATACTAGCACATATGTATGGTAAAAATCTCAAACACTGTACACATTTATATGAAAAAATATTTATCTCCCTTCCACATCAGACCATCATCAACCCAGGCTCCCTCCTCAAATGTAAATAATGTTTTCAGTTTTTTGTATATAGATTTATGAAAATATTCTGATCATACACAAATCTAGATCCATAATTTTATACACATTTGGGAGGATACTATGCATGCTAATCTACTCCTTGCTTTTTCACTTGAAAGTATTTCTTAGAGATCATCCTATATAACATAGAGACATAGACTGGTCAAAATGTTTCATAGATCAGTTATCCTTTTTCAAATGCAAAGTCAAATAATATTTGCTTCCAACTTTCTGCCTGAAAGGTAGGTGTGCAGCCAGTTGAACTTCCCCGAGCCTTAGAAATGGCTCTGTTTACTCAGATGGAGAGGGTCAGGGACTTCTCTTCACCCCACAATTGAGCAACTGAGAAACCATCAAGTGACAGAATTAGTAGAGTTTGTGTTACTCTCTGCAGGGAGCAATTATGGGTGGGATCCAATCAAAACTTTCTTTTCCTTGTTAGAAGAGAAAGGAACAAATTTCTTTCTAATACATGTATTGAGACTAAACTATCAATATGAGAAAGCAGGATTTTTAAATAAAACAAGAGATTTGCAGATGCTATGGATTTTCCAGTAGTACAGAAATAAAGAGTAATTTTTGAAAGTGACATAGAGACCTGGCACATCTTGTATAAAGCCAAAATGGTCACAGTCTATTAGTCCCCTGCTCTCAAGAGAAGAGATAATCACTGTCTAATGGTACCCAGGGCTTCAGATGCCTTTTGAGGAATTCCATAAGGCATTTTATTTTATTTTTTTATTTTAATTTTTTAAATATTTTATTTATTTGACAGAGAGAGACCCAATGAGAGAGGGGACACAAGCAAGGGGAGTGGGAGAGGGAGAAGCAGGCCTCCCACCAAGCAGGAAGCCCGATGCGGGGCTCGATCCCAGGACCCCAGGATCCTGACCTGAGCTGAAGGCAGATGCTTAATGACTGAGCCACCTAGGTGCCCCTCCCTAAGGCATTTTATAATGAAGTGCTAGGTCAGAGAGCACCTGAAATTTAGTTTTGAAAGATCCTGACAAGGGTCTTTCCTAAAAAGTTGTACTGATTTACACTCCAACCCAAAATATATGTAAGTTTCTGTTTTTCCATATTTTGGCTCAGGCTGTGTATTTTTAAAATGTTTTTTAGCTTTATTGAGGTATGACTGATATTTTTAAAAACTGCACTTATTTAATGTATACAATGTGATACCATGTCTCCAGTTTCCCCCATTTCATTAAACATTAAATTTATTATATCATAAATTTCCATATGGTTTTTTGCATATTTCTAGGTTCTATATTTATTTTATTGCTTTATTTATTAACATATGAATCAAATGGTTTTGTGTGATAAACGGAATAATGTCTCTCCAAATGTCCACATCTTAACCCCCAGAACCTGTGAATATGTTACTTATATGACAAAAGGGACTTTGCAGATGAGATGAATTTAAGGATTTTGAGATGGGGAGATTATCCAGATTATGCAGATGAACCCATTATGATCATAGGAGTTCTTATAAGCAAAAGGGGAAGGTAGGAGGTTCAGAGTCATAAAAAGGGATGACAGAGCAGAGATAAGAATGGGGAGACATTGGAAGATGCTTTACTGCTGACTATGGAAATAGAGGAAGGGGCCATGAGCCAATGAATGCAGGTGACCTATAGAGGCTGGAAAAGGGAAAAAAAAAAGTTATACGCAACTAATGAATCATTGAACACTACAACAAAAATTTATGATGTACTATCTGCTGGCTAACTGAACATAATAATAATAAAAAAATATTTGTACATGAGGGTGCCTGGGGTGGCTCAGTCGGTTAAGCATCTGCCTTTGGTTCAGGTCATGATCCCAGAGTTCTGGGATTGAGTCCAGCATCAGACTCCCCACTTGGTGGGGAGTCTGCTTCTCCCTCTGCCCCTCCACAACACCCCCCAGCTCATGCTTGTGCCCTCTCTCTCTTGCAAAAATAAATAAAATCCTTTTAAAAATTAAAAAAAAGAAGATTCTCCCTAATTGCTCTCAGAAGGAGCTAGCCCTGGTGACCAATTCTGGGCTGCTGAACTCCAGAACTGTTAAGAGAATAAATTCATATTGTTTTAAGTCATGAAATTTGTGTTAATTTTTTATAATAGCAATGGGAAACTGATATTTCACTGTAGATTTTTAGTGAATGTTATCTGTTGGCATTAATTCCCTTATAACTCTTCTATTTCAGGATTTTCCTTATCTCTTCTTGCACATTTGTTTTTCCAAATAACCTTTAAAAATAGTTTGTTGAGCTCCAAAAATACTCCATTACCTTTTTTATTATTATGACATTAAATTTGTTGATTTCAAATATCTGAATCCTAACCCACTTTTGGATGAATTTGTCAGTGAGAGGCAGATCAGTCAGCACCTGGAAGTTAAAAGAGCTATCCTCAGTTATCAACATAAAATGAAAATTGATCCCCTAACAAGGCAGAAACAAGCTTCTGAAACAGAAAAAGAAGGTTTCTGGAAGATGGAATTCTGCTTCAAGACTGTAAGATAGGAAAGTTCTGCCTGAGTTTGCAGCTTCCTGACCTGCCCTATCAATTTTAGACATGTTAGCCCCTATGATTGCATGTGCTGATTCCTTAAAACAAATCTGTCTTTCAAATCTGTCTTCGTAAAACAAATCATCTTAAAACAAATCTATAATATATGTATTTCTCCAGAGAAATAGAACCAATAAAAATATATATCTAAACTATTGGTTCTGCGTCTCTGGAGAATGTTGTCTGATACAACAAGTATTAATGTAAACTCAAATGGAAAATAAAATGTATCATTCAGTGAATTGGAACTGTATATATGCATTGATGTCTGTGAAGAAACCAAGACATATTAAGATAGAGTTCAAGTGATCAGTTGTCAGGTTATTTTTTGTCTTTGTAATCTTCAGGAATTTTTTTCATCAAATCACAGACTGCATGGTGAAATTGTTGCAAAATCATTTCTGGTTTCATCAAGTAGTTTTTCATTTTCTTAGGTTATATTTCTTTAGACATTGGAGACCTTGCAATTCTTATCTAGTTTTCTTTTTCTGAATTCTAGTATAAAATGTACCATATAATATATATAATTCTTGTTCAATACATTGCAAACTGAGCTCAGTTTTGAGCTGAGGTCCTAAGTCTTTCTGGCACTCTGCTTGTGATTACTAAAGACTTGTAGAAACATCCTGGATTACACTTTGATGATTCCATCTTCTTTCATGTTGGCAAAGTAACAGAGAAATGAATAAATACGTTGTTTGCCACCATCTTGAGGTGGGCCTTTGAAAAAAACTGCATAATGTCTGATTTAGAAGAGTAAATACCACTATTATCAACAGGTTTTAATGAGATATCTGACCCACTTTTCATTTGTAGTAAATAAAAGAACAATTTCACATATATGGAGGTCTGGCTATATTTAAATGGCCTGTGTAGGTTGAAAGAATTAAGGTGATTATTCCGTGGACAGCAGTTATGCTTTATATGCTATATAGACACTCTATGGTTCTATTTCTCTGGAGAAATATATATATCATATACATATGAAATTTTCTTTTTAAGTAGGCTCTACACCAAGCATGGAGCCTAACGTGGAGCTTGAACTCATAACCCTGAGATCAAGACCTGAGCGGAGATCAAGAGTGGGACAGTCACCCATCTAAGCCACCCAGAGGCCCCTATAGGAGAGATTTTTTTAAGGAATCAGCTCATTCCTTAAAATGTGGTTGCCTGGCAAGTCTAAAATTGATAGGGCAGGGCAGCAAGATAGAAACTTGGGCAGAATTTTTCTATTTTACAGTCTTGAAGCAGAATTACTTCTTACAAACATTTCAGTTTTTGCTCTTAAGGCCTCTGACTGATTGGGCGGGGGCCCATCCACATCACTGAGGGCAATCTCCTTCCCTTAAAGTCAACTGATCATAAATGTTAATCACATAGGCAAAATATCTTCACAGCAATTTTTAGACTCATGTTTGACCAAACAACTGGTTTCTGTAGCCTGGCTCAGTTGACACATAATATTAACCATTATACTACCATTACACAAATGAATGATCTTAATCACCATTTTTTAAGAATAATATAGATGAAGAAGTTCAGTAACATGCAGTTATGAAAGTAGTTGAAAGTACAATCCAAACAAGATTAACTTTTGAGTCCTATTCTCCCTGAAGTTATCTATGTGAGTGAAATATACCCAATAATGATGCAATTAATCAGGTGTCTCTTATGTAATATGACCAATTTTGTGGAAGTCAGCTATATGTCATAAATCTATACCTAATCACAAGGTGAGCTTGACTTTAGCTCATTGCCCCAAGTGAAATGGAGATCTGACAACATCTAAGTAATCTAACTTAAAAAAATAGTGATGCTTTATAATTTACTCATCTGTGAGTAAACTTATATAAATGTGGGGAACCCAATCTTAATGAGTAAGAAAATTCCAATAAACACCAACAAGCTAGTGTATGTAGACAAGTTTGAAGGCAAAATTTATGTGGCCCACAGAAGCTGACAGGATAACATGCTTCTGATTACTGCAAGAATCAATGAAGTTAAAATTTTGTAGCTTGGAAGGATAACAGACAGTATCTTGTTAGGTTCTTTCATTTTATGGCCCAGGATACTGAAGCTTTGTAAATTATACCCATATCTTCTGACTCCAAGTCCAGTGCTCTTTCTCTTATGCCTCAGTGTGATTCACAAGTTGTTGTCAGTCTGATCAGACACCCTTTGTGTGTGCTAAGTGTTCTCTGATGAGGACAGTAGAATTAACCATTAAGAACTTCACAACACAGGTCAAATTTTCCACTGTACAACTGAAATCAATAATAATCTAGGCATAAGCCATCTTCCATTTTCTCCATGGGGATTGCCTATAATCTAACACACCTGTGGCTCAAACCTTTTGGCTTAAACCACTAACACCACGGATATAGAATTACATTAATGACAAATAAGAGTATTTAACTTCCCACAATAACCTTCAAAAAATTGGGACATTTTCCCCTTCTCTCTTCTCATCACCATGCTTTTGGGATTATGAAGGTTACTACTTTATTTGGAGTTATTGTCAATGAAATATATTTCTTTTCTCAGGAACTCTTTCTGCTCATAATATCAAATAAATAAAAGTAAAAGCTTTATTCAGTATCTAAAGGGGGGAAAGAGTCTACTTAAATATTTCATGTGCTTTTCAGTGTTACATTCCTTTTCAAATTTCAAAAATGCTTAAAGATAAACATTTTAACAAAATACATATTGTCCATACTTGTACCCTTAAGTTTATAGTGTCCACTTTAGATGCAACTGTTTTTTTTTTTTTTTTGTCTTTCTCCAAAGAAAATTTAGACAGTACTGAAAAATAAGAAAGAAAATACATTGTCCTACCCCCGAAAGTAAAACACTGGTAACTATGACTGTTATATTGAACTATGAAAAGAGCCAGGTTCTCAGGGCCAGAAGAATGTTTGTTCATGGCAGGAGTGGGGTGCACAGAGGCAAAGACTCTCACCCAGAGACTGAGAACAGGCTCAGCATCTATGCGAGGCAGTTTGTGAAGGGATTTTGCACCACACTAAAGGCTTGAGTATTATGTTTTGAAAAGTGTGGAATCCTCAGAGTATTATAGATATTCTAAAATATAAAATGGAAATGATGCCGAGTTTGTTTCTGAAAGCATAAAACTTTTTGTTTGCTTATGGTTCATAATACAGATAATGTAACTCATTGCCTTATTGATTCACTTTAAGATTTATTTTCATAAAAAAAGAAAAAAAACACTTTCAAGGAAAAAAATACAAAGGAATGGTTAGAAAAAAACTAACTTTCTAGCTTTGGAGATAAATACAGATAATAACTCTTAAGAAAATTTATTACAAGTAAACAGAGTCAACCATACTCATAAATTGGGGAATGATTATTTGCTCTTACCAAAAAATCATTTTCTTTGTCAAATAATCCAGTGGAGTTGTAAAGACAACATTCTCTGGAGTCTAACTGCTTTGGCTGAATATTGACCTCCAGTAATTTAATTTATCTGACCAACACCACCCTTAGATCTAAGCAAGAGAGGCTCTGATCCCAGCCCCTACCTCAGATAGGACCCTCTCCCACTTTATTGTGCTTTCATTTGAAGGTTCTAAGTTCCCTTCTGGTATCTGGGATTGGTCTGAACTGACAATACCATACCGGTGCAAAGCTCACCAAGCCCAGACTAGAACCAGTATGGGCCCTGGTATCCATTCCCCTGCCCCCAGTAGGCTTTCTAATCCAACTGTGTGGGGGGTTGCCAGATGCCCAAAGAGCTTCAGCCCTACACTTATGAGGAATCTAAAGCACTATTGCTAAGCTTTAGTTCCTGGAGTGTGTCCTGGCTAGTGTGGTGTTTCTTTTGCATATTCAGGCAAGATTGGGCCACCAGAATAGTACTAACATGGTGATTTTGGATGACTTTCATATCAGACACAGGATGAGTCCAGATTTCTGTACTACTTACTAATAATGGTCCAATTTCTACCCTGGGCTTGAGCTGTGTGTGGGGTCCTACACATCACTTGATCCATCTGCATTTCATCATAGGGTCAATCTGGTTGACAACACCTTAGGGGAATGGGAATTATTTTACTTTATTTCTCCTGCCCTTGGTACCTCAGGTAGCTCTTCCCTTCACAAGAGGCTCCATTCCATATGTGTCAAGCTATCCTCTGGGGGGTAGCCCTGCCTGTCTTCTCAGATGACTTTCAAGACTGTTTTTCAGCAATGCCAATGGGTCCTTTCCTGTCTCCAATTAATGTAATCACATCATGCTCTCCTGGGTCGGTTTTAGGCTGTGATGGATGAGGAACACACACTCCTTGCACAAATGGAGCTTCTCTTCTCACTCCCCTAATCTATCCTCCCAGCTGGTGATTATGTTTGGAAAACACTTATTCAGTTAATATTGAAAAAGATCACACTCTAGAAATGTAGCAATTGTGGCTGTGAGAGTTCAAGAGAGACATGTGTGCAAGCTGTGTTGGTCTATAGTTATACCCTAAGATACCAAATGGTAAATTTCACATGAATACCTGTGATATGATAATTAATTTTATATCTCAGTCTAACTGGACTAAAGGATGACTAGCTATATGGTAAAACATTATTTCTGGGTATGTCTGGAAGGGTATATCTGGAAGATATTAACATTTGACCCAGTTAGTCTGCGTAAAGAACATTACCCTCACCAATGCAGGGGGGCATCATCCAATCTGCTCAGGGCCTAAATAGAACAAAAAGGAGGAGGAAGGGCAAATTCTTTCTCTCTGCTTGAGCTGAGACATCCATCTTCTCCTGCCCTTGGACACTCCTGGCTCTGAAGCCTTTGGACTCAGACCCAGACTTATGCCATCACCCCTGTTTCTGCCCTACCTCCTGATTCTTGGGCCTCATTTGGACTTGTACTTATCCTGTTGGCCTTCTTGGTTCTCCAGCATGCAAACAGCACATCATGGGACTTCTCCACCTCCATAACCACATGAGCCAATTCCTATAACAAATCTCTTCTTATCTATCTATTATCTATCTATCTATCTATCATCTATCTATCTATCTATCTATCTATCTATCTATCTATCTATCTATCATCTATCTAACTGTCTATCTATCATCTCCTATTGGTTCTGTTTTTCTGGAGAACCCTGACTAATGTGTTATATAATATAGGATTTTAAGGAGTTATCTCTGAATTTGACAGCATTTAGTAATTTCCCAAAATGGCCAAAGTTCATTCCATGTGAAGATACCAATTCTCTTACATAAGAATGAACTATGCACAGGGTATAAGAAACCAGAAACTTGAAGTGAAGGTGAAGAGAGGTATCTATGCTTTCCTGCAGACTGGAGTCCTCTGGACACTGTATGTCCTGGAATTCCAGATTGAATGGAGCAGTTCTAGATACTGAAACTTCAAGAGAATTATTAGGCCCTTGTGTTTTCAAACAGTATTATATATTTTGTGTTTAACATGCTTTGTGTTGCCTTAGAATACAATTGCTTTTAGATGTGTATTTTGAAAATACTATCATATGTGCAAGTTTACTTTTAGGCAGAACATTGTAGTCACAAAACTTGTTGTCATTCAAATCTATGCTGAAATTTTCTACAGTCTCATTCTCCAGGGTAATGTTAGGAATCTCTAATACATAACACACCGAGCAAGAGATCGAGTTTTTCTAAAAAATGGTCTTCCTAGATTGCAAATATTATTAGAGCCATGGTACCAAGGAGTTGCAGAGTCAGTTAAGAATTACAGCTTCCCTTGCTCAGGCTTATTGAAATATAATTGACATATAACATTGTATAAGTTCAGGGTGTACAACATAATGCTCAGATAGATGTATATATTGCAAAATGATTGCCACAATGAGGTTAGTTAACATCCATTTCCTCACATAATTATAATGTATGGGCACATGTGGTAACAATATTTAAGATTTACTCTATAGCAACCTTCAGATTGACTATAGCAACCTTCAGATTGACTATAGTCACCATGCTGTGCAGTAGATCCCCAGAATTTATTCATCTTTAAACTGGAAGTTTGGACCCTTTGACCAACATATCCTATTTTGCTCACTCCCTGCCCCTGGTTGCCATCCTTCTATTATGTTTCTTTGACAAGTTTTGACTTGGATAAACACAAACAAAAAGAGAGAGAGACACACTAATGCCTAATGAATTTTGGAAGAATCAGAAGGTGTGCGTTTTAATCAAATATTCTGAAAAATCATGGAATAAAGTCATAAAAGAAAGTTGAGAGAAATGAAAATATTTGTTTTCATTTTTGCTAAAGATTTTTTGACAGAATGCAGTTTGAAGCAATGCAAGAATATCACCTACATTTCAACTGAAGTGGTGAAGGAAACCTGTTTGGGGTGAATAATGAGCCTTGCTAGTTGGATTCAATGGATTGAGGAATCCAAGTCTGTAAGAAAGACAACTGCAGGGGTGTCAGCTGAGAAGCCACCACCTAAAATTAATCCAACTTGAAATGTAGGAGGTTTTTAGGAAGATTAAGGAGCCATATTTTAAGAGCAAGATTTCAACTGTTAGTTTGTTTTTCACAACTTTTTTCATTACATCTCGGGTTTTAAAAGGATTTACCCTAGTTGGCAACCACTGGCCTAGAGCATAAAAACTGAAAATAACTTTATGACATTCCAATATAAGCTTATCCTTTACTTACTTATAACTTTAGATAGATCACTTCACCTTTCTGTGCCCCATTTCTGCAAATGTAGGATGATGTTTATAATAGTACAGACCTCAGAGAACAGACTTCTGTAAAAATTAAATAAGATAACCCATATTCAATTCTAACTTCAGTCCATGTGCATAAAAAATCTAAATATATATTTTAATTGGCTAATGCTTTTCTAAATTAAAAAAAGGGGGCAGTTCTTAATTTCTGTTACAACCATGAATCTCCTAATTGATTTCTCAAAAGCATCATGAAGCTTAGAGTTTTAGTACCCTAAATTGTAGGTCTTTTGTTTCTTATAAATAAACAGGGAAATTCCACCTAGTTATAGAGTTGGTATGAGAAGTTAGTGATATTTTAGAGACTATGGGAAATTATTTGGCACAGAGAAGATGCTTAATTGATAGAAGCTATTGTGGTTATGCTCCAGTTCTGCATTTACTGAGCTCATTGTGATACCAGATAATTTTTAAGGAAAGAAGCTCTGTTCCTGAGACACAGCAAGTTGTGATCTTGAAGGGGGATCTTCTCCCACTAAGTGCTCAGAGTACATGAGGTGCCACCATTCTATTCTATGTTGTTCTCAGAGACATAACCTGTGACCCTCCCATGCTGACTTAAAGATTTTATTTATTTATTTGAGAGAGAGAGAGCACGAGAGGGGCGAAGGTCAGAGGGAGAGTGGGGAACCCAATGCCGGACTTCATCCTGGGACTCAGGATCATGACCTAAGCCGAAGGCAGCCACTTAACCGACTGAGCCACCCAGGCACCCTCATGCTGGGTTTAAATGGTCACAGTAAACTGAACATAATAATAAAAAAATAAAAATAAATAAATGGTCACAGTATAAACATTTAGACTATTTCAGTATGTTTTACTGTTTTCCTATTTTCCACCTGAGAATATCTGTAAAGCTGCTGTTTTCTGGTGAGTCAAATTATTCCTCCAATCATATTTTCTTCCTTATTGCAAGTCTATAGCATATATTCATAAGCACTTGATGCCAATAAAATTATAAAATGCAAAAAAAAAAAAAAAACCAAAGAATTTACCCTACATCAAGAGGTAACTTCCTAGACTTTCCTAAAAATATTTCATTAAAGAAAAAGGTTCCAAAGTAGTCAATGCCATTAACTCAAACTTTTTCTAAATGAACAAAATCAGAGTCACAGTATTTACTGCAAATGTATGTAGTCCAAGGGGCTGCAGCATTGAGGTTTAGGAATGTCATGACTCTCAGGATCATTCCCAGGGGTGTGTCGTTGCCTCAAGCCTTACTGTCCATGTTCTTGTTTTGCTTTCAAGCCTCCTCTATCCCTGTGTTGGATCCCCTAAACCACACAGTGTTCTTCCAATATATTCTAAAGTTAGCCAGAATCCATTGCTGGGTCCTGCAATCAAGAACAGTGACTGATATAGCTTCCTAATCTTTGTTTAATTTATCAGTTTTTCCTTGATCACTTAATTTCTAGATGCATTTTTAAAAAGTTAACATTGGTAATACAAGCAATTACATAAATTTTTGTGGGTTTTATAAATATATAACCATTATTAATATTTTTTAGGAAAAAATGTCTTTCACATTCCAAACTCATTTTTCAAAGAATTTTGGCAAAGATTAGTTGTTTTTTCAGTTGGGAGTTCCTGAATCATTAGCAAGCAGAATTTTTCTCTTAATACAAAGAAAATTCATCATGCAAAAATAATTTTTTTCACAGTCACATTTTCTAACTATCAAACTTCCTAGCTAAGCTTTCTTCTTCAAAAGCCTGTTATTATCCCAGTTAAATCAGATTGATGAAATGTCAGCTCTTTCAGAGAATGGGTTTTCAGTAATCCATCTGGTAATGGTTTGAAATTTTTTTAAAAAAACTATGAGATTTCAAAATAAAAGACAAGAGAAAAATATTTAAATCCTTTTGCCATATTATTTTGACATAGTAGCATGTTTACTTAATGGAAGGTTTTCACCAGCAATTATAGATTCCATCAAGGCCATTTCTTATGCTCAAACTATAATTAGTTTGGATTTGCTATAAGTTCACATCTCATTCCCTAACTTACAATGAAAATTATGACTGGAATTTAAAACTTTCAAAATTGTCCTTGAAACTCTTTGCTTCTTCCTCAGAGAAGAAATTTTCTTTAAAATGGATGATTTGACTAGAAGCCTAACATAAACGCAAAGTTGTGAAAGATTATTTCAAGGTTACATAGCAAATCAGTGGCAAATCAGGATCTGAATATAGATCTTCTGCTCCAAGATCATGTACTATTATCAGCAAGACATGGTCTTCCTTTAGTTATCACCATTTTGGAATATTTGCCTGGAAACAAACTCCTGAAATATATCATTGTAGAGAACTATCCCAATTGCTTTCTTCATGTTAGTCTGAATGTGTGGGGTGATTTTGAGTTCCTCTATGCCCATACATAGGAGAGCTTATGTTAGTGAATTTTAAGGCTATTAATGTTAAAATCAATTAAAGACTCAAAATTCAATTTATTTTAAGACTTTTTTATTTAAATTCAATTAACCAACATATAGTACATCATTAATTTCAGATGTAGAGTTCAGCTAATTAGCTGTTGCATATAACATCCAGTGCTGATCATCTCACGTGCCCTCCTTAATGCCCATCACCCAGTTACTCCATCCTTCCACCCACCTCCCCTCCATTAACCCTCAATTTGTTTCCTAAAGTTAAGAGTTTCTCTTGGTTTGTCTCCCTCTCTGATTTCTTCCCATTCAGGTTTCCCCTCCCTTCCCCTATGATCTGCACTGTTTCTTATATTCCACATATGAAACCATATGATAATTGTCTTTCTCTGATTGGCTTATTTCGCTCAGCATAATGCCCTCCAGTTCCACCCATGTCAATGTAAATGGTCAGATTTCATCTTTTTTGATGGCTGAGTAATATTCCATTGTGTGTGTGTGTGTGTGTGTGTGTGTACACCACATCTTCTTTATCAATTCACCTGTTGATGGACATCTTGGCTCTTTCCCTAGTTTGGCTATTGTGGGCATTGCTGCTATAAACATTGGGGTGCATGTACCCCTTCAGATCCCTACATTTGTATCTTTGGGGTAAATACCCAGTAGTGCAATTGCTCGGTCGTAGGGTAGCTCTATTTTCAACTTTTTGAGGAACCTCCATACTGTTTTCAAGAGTGGCTGCACCAGCTTGTATTCCCATGAACAGTGTAAAAGGGTTCCCCTTTCTCTGCATTCTCGTCAACATCTGTCATTTGCTGACTTGTTAATTTTAGCCATTCTGACTGGTGTGAGGTTGTATCTCATTGTGGCTTTGATTTGTATTTCCCTGATGCCAGGTGATGTTAAGCACTTTTTCATGTGTCTATTGGCCACTTGTATGTCTTCTTTGGAGAAATGTCTGTTCACGTCTTCTGCCCATTTCTTGACTGGATTATTTGAAAGAATTAATAAGATTGATAAACCCCTGACCAGACTTACCAAAAAGAAAAGAGAAACGACCCAAATAAGTAAAATCATGAATGAAACAGGAGACATCACAACCAACATCAAAGAAATACAAACAATTATAAGAGAATATTATGAAAAACTATATGCCAACAAATGGGCAATCTGGAAGAAATGGACAAATTCCTAAAACCATATAAATTACCAAAACTGAAACACGAAGAAATAGAAAACTTGAACAGACCCATAGCCAGCAAGGAAATTGAAGCTGTAATCAAAAAACTCCCAACACACAAGAGTCCAGGAGCAGATGGCTTCCCAGGGGAATTCTACTTAACATTTAAAGAAGACTTAATACCTATTCTTCTGAAGCTGTTCAAAAGAAAGAAAGAAAGAAGAAAGAAAGAAAGAAAGAAAGAAAGAAAGAAAGAAAGAAAGAAAGAAAGAAAGAAAGAAAGAAAGAAAGAAAAAGAAAGAAAGAAAGAAAGAAAGAAAGAAAGAAGAAAGAAAGAAAGAAAGAAAGAAAGAAAGAAAGAAAGAAAAAAGAAAAGAAGAAAGAAAGAAAGAAAGAAAGAAAGAAAGAAAGAAAGAAAGAAAGAAAGAAAGAAAGAAAGAAAGAAA
>NW_023270415.1:6413502-6433495 GCF_011800145.1 Mirounga leonina
AAAGAAAGAAAGAAAGAAAGAAAGAAAGAAAGAAAGAAAGAAAGAAATGGAAGGGAAATTTCTAAACTCATTCAATGAGGCCAGCATTACCTGATCCCAAAACCAGACAAAGACCCCTCCAAACAGTAGAATTGCACATCAATATCCCTGATGAATATGGATGCAGAAATTCCCACCAAAATACTAGCCAATAAGATCCAACAGTACATTAAAAGGATTATTCACAGCCAAGTGGGATTTGTTACTGGGCTACAAGGGTGGTTCAACATCCATAAATCAATCAATGTGATATACCACATTAATAAAAGAAAGGACAAGAACCATATGATCCTCTCAATAGATGCAGGAAAAGCATTTGACAAAATACAGCATCCTTTTTTGATAAAAACTCTCTGGGTATGTGCTATGGTGAGCACTGTGAATTATGTAAGACTGATGAATCACAGACCTATACCCCTGAAACAAATAGCACATTATATGTTAATTTTTAAAAACTCTCTGCTGTGTAAGGGTAGAGAGAATATACCTCAATATCATAAAAGCCATATAAGAAAAGCCCATAGCAAATATTCTCAATGGGGAAAAACTGAGAGCTTTCCCCCTAAGGTCAGGAACATGACAGGGATGTCCACTTTCACCACTGTAGTTCAACATAGCACTAAAAGTCCTAGCCTCAGTAATCAGACAACAAAAAGAAATAAAGGGAATTCGAATTGGCAAAGAAGTCAAACTCTCACTCTTAACAGATGACATATGCTTTATGTGGAAAACCTAAAAGACCCCACCCCAAAATTGCTAGAACTCATACAGGAATTCAGCAGTGTGGCAGGATATAAAATCAATGCAACGAAGTCAGTTGCATTTCTATACACTAACAATGAGACAAAGAAAGAGAAATTAAGGAATTGATCCCATTTACAATTACACCAAAAACCGTAAGATACCTAGAAATAAACCTAATCAAAGAGGTAAAGGATCTATACTCTAAAAACTACAGAACACTTATGAAAGAAATTGAGGAAGACACAAAGAAATGGAAAAACATCCATGCTCATGGATTGGAAGAACAAATATTGTGAAGATGTCAATGCTACCTAGAGCAATCTACACATTCAATGCAATCCCTATCAAAATACCATCCACTTTTTTCAAAGAAATGGAACAAATAATCCTAAAATTTATATGGAACCAGAAAAAGACCCCGAATAGCCAGAGGAATGTTGAAAAAGAACACCAAAGCTGGTGGCATCACAATTTCCAACTTCAAGCTGTACTACAAAGCTGTAATCATCAAGACAGTATGGTACTGGCACAAAAACGGACACATAGATCGATGGAACAGGATAGAGAGCCCAGAAATGGACCCTCAACTCTATGGTCAACTCATCTTTGACAAAGCAGGACAGAATATCCAATGGAAAAAAGACAGTCTCTTCAACAAATGGTGTTGGGAAAATTGGACAGCCACATGCAGAAGAATAAAACTGGGCCACTTTCTTACAGCATACACAAGGATAAACTCAACATGGATGAAAGACCTAAATGTGAGACAGGAAGCCATCAGAATCTTAGAGGAGAACACAAGCAGCAACCTCTTTGACCTTGGCCACAGCAACTTCTTATTAGACACGTCTCCAAAGGTAGTAAGGGAAACAAAAGCAAAAATGAACTATTGGGACTTCATCAAGATAAAAAGCTTTTGCACAGCAAAAGAAACAGTCAACAAAACTAAAAGGCAACCTATGGAATGGGAGAAGATATTTGCAAATTACATTTTAGATAAAGGGCTAGTATCCAAAATCTATAAGGATCTTATCAAACTCAACACCCAAAGAACAAATAATCCAGTCAAGAAATAGGCAGAAGATATTTTAACAATTTTTTATAATATTTGGGTGCTTCTTAAGAACATTTTCACACCAAAAACTGACTTTTAATGTCTTTTATTTATTGAACCAATGTTACTGAGCACTGACTAGGGACCAGGCACTGTTCTGGCACTTGGAATGCCTCAGGGAACAAAAGAAACACAAATCTCTTCTCTCGTGGAACTTACATTTGAGCAATTAAAAATAGATAATAAAATAAGATCCTTTGGATAGTTTTATTTTTTTATTTTTTTTTAAAAAGATTTTATTTATTTATTTGACAGAGAGAGGCACAGCGAGAGAGGGAACACAAGCAGGGGGAGTGGGAGAGGGAGAAGCAGGCTTCCCGCCAAGCAGGGAGCCCGATGTGGGGATCGATCCCAGGACTCTGAGATCATGACCTGAGCCAAAGGCAGATGCTTAACAACTGAGCCACCCAGGCGCCCCTGGATAGTTTTAAATAGAAGAGCAACATGTACACCTGAAACCAATGTAACATTGTGTATCAACTATACTCCAATTAAAAATAAATAAATAAAAGTCAGACCACCTGGGTGGCTGTCTGTTAAGTGTCTGACTTCACTCAGATCAGGATCTCATGGTCCTGAGATGGAGCCCTGCATTGGACTCCCCACTAAGCAGGGAGTCTGCTTCTCCCTTTCCTCTCCCTCTGCTCCTCCCCCTGCTTGTGCTCTCTCTCTCTCATATAAATAAATAAAATCCTTTTAAAAAATTAAAAATAGGGGAGCCTGGGTGGCTCAGTCAGTTAAGCGGCCAACTCTTGATTTTGGCTCAGGTCATGACCTCAGGGTAGTGAGATCGAGCCCCCCATCAGTCTCCATGTTCAATGTGGAATTGGAGCCTGCTTGAGATTCTCCCCCTCTTCCTCTGCCCCTCTCCCTGCTTGTGTGCTCCCTTGATCTATAAATCTTTTTTTTTAAGATTTATTTATTTATTTGAGAGAAAGAGTGAGAGAGAGATAGAGAGAACACATGAGCAGGGAAGAGGGACAGATGGAGAGGGAGAAGCAGACCCTCACTGAGCAGGGAGCCCAACCCTCTGCTTTATCCCAGGACCCCGGAATCATGACCTGAGCCCAAGGCAGAAGCTCAACTGATTGAGCCACTCATGTGCCCCAATGAATAAATCTTTAAAAAATATATAAATAAATTAAATAAAAGAAGCCAAAAGAAGAAGGAAGAGGAGGAAGGGAAGAAGAAGAGTAGTAACATGATCTGGCTTGTATTTTAAAAAGGTAATTCTGAGTTTTGTATGAAAAAAAAAAAGAGTCAAAGGGTTTGCAGGGGGAGAAAAAGGGTAGAAGACTAGTCGAAAACGTGTTACAGTTGTGTCTGTGAGAGATGGTGGTGGTGTGGGCCAGATAACAGCAGTAACAGTGATAAGCAGGTTACATTCAGGGAATATTTTGAGGATAGAACCAAGAGGACTTTCTGGCAGATAGGATGTATGGTATGAGATGAAGAGAGGATTCAAAGAGGAGTCCAAGGATTCTGAATAAATAACAGGAAAAATGATACTGCTTTCAACTGAGATGGAAAATAACATGAGAGAAGCAAATTTAGAGAAAAGCCTTTGTGTACAATAGATTAAAATGTAGATGCCAAGCTCAAAAGCAGCCAATGCCATGTATCTTCATGTGTTTCATAGAAGCAGCTGTGTCTTGTGGATGTCTGCAGTGAGTTTGAAGACAAGGAAGATGACCTGTGCTGGCATCCAGATGTGAGATCCAGTACAGAGAAACAATCTCCTGAGAACTAGCATAAAAAGATTCAGCTTTCAAGGACATTTATTCAGTGCCATGGATCTGGACCGTAGCTGAAGTGAAATAGAAAGTGCAACAATCCCACTCTGTCAGTGGTATATTCCTTCATTTCCTCATGCACAGACCTATATATTTACTCACTGGTTCATTCATCAGGGCAATGAAGACAAATAAAAAGCACAGTCCTTTCCCTCAAGGCAGAGAAATATAGGGAAGCAGATAAATAAAAATAAATTCCTCCTTCTTATAGATTAGACCAGATGAGGTAAAATAGATCCTCCCCCAGAATCATATATAACATATTCTTGGGGGATCCATAAATTATCTATAAATTTCTATATGTTCGTAATTACAAGTTGATTATAACCTTTAAAACATCAATTCAAACCTATTCTGAGTCTGCTAGATTTCTCCTTATATTGACTATTATTATTTGATTTCTTTTCTTGCTTCTGCATTTGAGTTCTGTGTTAGCTTCCTAGGGCTGTTGTCACAAAATACCACAAACTGGGGAGTTTTGAACAAGAGAGAAATTTATTGTCTCATAGTTCCAGGGGCCAGGGGCCAAAATTAGGGTGTGGTTAAGGCCATGCTCCCTCTGAAGGCACTAAAAAGAAGGATCTGTTCCAGGCCTTTCTCCTCCTAGCTTCTGGTAGTTCCTTGGCTTGTGGCAGCATACCTCCAATATTCACATGACATTCTCCCTGTTTGTATCTATGTCCAAATTTCCCCTTATTATAAGGATTTCAGTCACATGGGATTAGAATCCCACCTCACTGCAGTATGATCTTATCTTAACTAATTATATCTGCAGTGACTGTGTTTCCACATTCTGAGATACTGAGGGTTAAGACCTCAACATATGAATTTGGGGGAGACACAGTTCAACCCATAATATGTTCACAATATTTTTGATTCCAAGTGATCACCAAAATTGGCAATACTTCTTTATTCGAGGTCCATGGACTCCTACATCAGCAGATTTCTTCTCCACATCTTTAAGGTCTCAAGTTTTAAAAATATAGATGTATAGAGACTTCTGCTTTAGCAGAAGCCCTAGGGGGCTGATATTAGAAGGAACTGGGCCCTTTTGTTGAGCTATTATAGCCATTTAATTGTGACTTCAGTCCAAGGTCAACATGCCAAAATCAAGCCAGATGAATCAGCCTTCTCTTCAGTCTGGGAAAGGAAAAGAGCATGTGAGGTGTAGCTGAAACAGTGAACAAAAAATGAGAGCAGTCACTCAGCAACTTCATACTACTGAGCCTAGTCAAAAACCTGAAGAAATAAGTGTCAGCATGGGGTGAAACCAGATCACAAGTGGAGCCAGAATGTTGGAGAGTAAAAGTGTTGGTGTTGGTGCTTAAACTCTGGGAATATCCAGTGGGTTGTTCTCGGCCTGATGTTGTCTCATGGGTCAGATCCTTAGCCTGTGGAGTCACACATTTCTTTAATAGTTGTACCCATGTGGAATCATCTGAGGAATCTGTGCTTAAATGAATCATTCTCACAATATGGTGGGACTTAAAGGTCTCTGAGAACATGATTTTCATTTTGGGAAGAAGGTAGGGACTAACAGTTATGCTTTCAGTGGATAGGATTTGATGTTTCAAAATTCTTAAACATAACAAAATGACAAATGCTTTGGTTCATTCTGTTTTTTCTAAGGCTATTTGAAAAAAGAGTTCTTTAGGTAAGTCCAAAGTCAAAGGTAAGACCAAAATATAAAAGTTATGATACTAAAAATACAATTTAATTTCCCATTTGTAAGCAAAGTTAGTAATACAGAGTAAAATAGAACAAAAAGAAAAATCCAACTCAATACTGTTTACAAGAAACCCATAAAAATAAGTTGTCACAGAAAGTTAAAGGGCACAGCTAGATAATGGCATATTAAGAACATTGTTTTCTTCTGTAATAAAGAAATATTAAAGTTTTAAAAAATCTTCTTCCTATCAATAATGGTTACATAAAATATTAAACCTAAAACAAAAAAATCTATTGTTTTCCCTTTGTTAAAGTGAACTGACAGGTCAATATTAGCTGATACACATTTATAGCTGAAAGACAAAAGTCTAACCTGGAAAATGCTTTATATTACTATTTTTTTAATTTTCAAATAAAATGATTGATATTCATAATCCATGGAGCACAATTTGTTTTTAAAAATCCACTTGTCATTGCTGTTAGGAGCTATGAAAATATTAACAAAGTCATCAGAGCACACTACTCTGTGTTACCTCTTGAGGAGCAACGTGATGTTACTGATCTAAGGTGTAAGCTTTGAGTGGCTAAAACGTTACATTTTTTCTGGCCAATAGCATATACAACATGGGTGGTTTTGAGGGGGAGGGACATTTAGTGGTGTTCAGGTGGAGTACATACCCAGACTGTCAGCTGCACAGAGAGACATTCACAGGTATAAATAAGTGGAATTTGTTCTGCTGTAATGCACTGAAGTGAAATAGGTGTCTCTGAGTATCTTCCTAAGTGAAATTAGGTTGATAATTGTCACTTGCGCCTCACACATACCGAAGTGCCATAAAGGGCAACTACACAGACTGGAGTGCCCTTAAGTCCAAAGGCTGGGGCTATTCTGACTGCCAAATATCCTTCCAGAGTGTTCCGATGCCTATATATTGTGTTTCTTCAAGTTAAGTAGACTTTTTGGTAAACCATGGGTTTGTGTATATCAATATTTGTTTGGTCTCGGTCTTTTGCCATCCAAAGTGCAATGAATTTTAATATTAGAGTATAGAAAGTTCATTGAAATGATATCCGATTCCATAATGATTGTATGTGACATTTAAGATACTACCACTTGTCCAGTTTGGGTGTAATATCAATAGAGATCCAATGTATGGAGAAAAACTCACTGGCCTAGGACTCCATTCTCCACTTTGCAGTTAGAATGAACTTTAGAAAACACAGATGTAATCTGTGTGCTGTCCTCCCCAACATGACCAGAATACAGACCTTCAATGTGTTTCCTGTGCCTTAGGATGCAGCCCAGACTTCCTGGTATGATTTTTAAGAACTAAGATTTGATACCTCCTTACCTCTTCAGTTTCATATCTTGTCATTTTCTCCTTTACAATCTGTATTTGTAATTTCTCCAATGATATATACCCTCAGGGAACATTTTTTTTTTTTTGTATCTCTTCCAAGTCTAAAAGAAATGTTTTAATTTATGGACTTCACTGCTCTCATAACATTTATCATACACAAAGTGCTTTCCTAACTATTATTCATTTGATTCTCACAAGAACACAATACAGTAGCCTATTACAAATTTACAATTTAAGAGACTGACACTTATAGGGTTAAGTAATATCCCAAAGATCACAGTTATTAAGTAAAAAAGACTGGTACTTAAACATCAGTCTTCTGATGTCACTTCCTTAGTGGATAGTTCACTGCACTAATGTGGTCCCCAAAATGCTCATGTCTAATATCTATAATTGTGTTACCCTTCTGCTAATTTAGAATTTTCAGATTTTAATCAGTTCCAATTGATTCATCAAACTTTAATAGTTCTCTATCACCCATTTAATTATACCAGGCTACCATAAAGAAATTCCTGACCAAGTTTACCAACTACATTACACTCGAAGTTCAATGTCAATTCATTTAACATGTACTATTACTTCTATATGGTAAATAAGTCGACTAATATGAGCTATGCATATATTATATTATCTAATTTTTATCTAATTACTTAAAAATTCTTCAGCCTAGAAAATGTGAAGAAATTATGTTTCTTAGTGTTGCTTTTAACCCACAACGTGATGATTAACAATTAACATTTGAAGAACCATAATGGAGATAGACTCTCAGCAGCAACTGTCAAATATCCAGATCAAAAGCCCACACTTTACTGTACTGACTTCAAGCCATTCAGCTACCTCCAACACATTCAACACCAGAAGTCTACCAATTGGCATAATGGATATTAGGAATGACTTTTCATAGGCAAAATGAATAGTGTGCATGAACAGAATGTAAGACATTACACAAATTATAAGGAATGGTGATTTCTCAAGATTCCCATCTGGTCCTAGATTCAGGGATTGTAAGAGGATTTTGTCTCTGGCCTCTGGCTAGAAGGTTAGCCAAACTGGCCAATGGAATATAAGCTTATCTGCCTTCCTAGGGGTGCCTGGGTGTCTCTGGTCATTAAGCATCTGCCTTCGTCTCAGTTCATGATCTCAGGGTCCTGGGATAGAGCCCCATAAGCCCCCCCAACTCCTCCCACAATCCTCCCCATGAACCCCACTACAAGCTTCTCCCTCTCCTTTTGCTCTCCCCTCTGTTTGTTCTCTCCCTCAAATAAATAAATAAAATCTTAAAAAAAAAAAAAAAAAGAGGCCTTTCTTACATGACGCTCCCATCTAAACGGATGGAACTTAAGACTCATTAATGTTGGTATGCATGGCAGGATTCAGCACAAGGTATACCTTAATTGTTACATATTTCTGGACTTCTATATCATATAGAGGAAATCTATAACACTGGTACACTTCTAAGTATTAAAAGCTATGAATATTTACCCCTTAAAAATCTGATAATTGTGACTGACCAAATTTTCTTAGTAAGTTTCCAACAGATCCTTCTAAATCTATTATTAAGCTTTATGAAACCTTAGAAAGAATAATGCTGGTTCATAGGAAATAATATAGAGTTACTTGCAGTTTTGCTTATTTAAAGACTTGGGGAATAAAATTGGCCATCGATGTTTATTTTATATACTTCTGTATTACTTAAATTATACAATTATTATATTCTGTATAATTCAAATTATACAAGGATGACAGTGATGACAATTATGTATTTTCAAATTATAAGTAAACATGTATTACTTTTTAACGAAAAAACTAAAGTAACAGAAAAAAATGATTAATTAGATGCTAAAATGGATGTAGGGTTGCAACTTTTGCTACAACTCCTCATTTCAAATTTTTGAGCTCATTAAAATAGCATAATTATTTTCTTAATAAATTACTGAAGTAGATGTTATTTACTTAAACTTATATATATCATTTTTATGTATGCTGATAATTTGTTGATACTGAACAGCACAGTTCTTTTACACAACATTGAAAGTCTCACTTAGGACTCTTATTATCTTCATGTTCCATAAAACTGAGTTATAATACTCTGTGTAGAAGCACTGCAGTCAAGGGGGGGGCGGAGCAAGATGGCGGAGGAGTAGGAGACCTGGATTTCGTCTCCTCTCAGGAATTCAGCTGGATAGGGATCAAACCATTCTGAACACCTACAAACTCAATGGGAGATCGAAAAAAAGAATAGCAACAACTCTCTCATCAGAAAAGCGACCACTTTCTGGAAGGTAGGACGTGCGGAGAAGTGAGTCCGAGGCGATATTCGGAAGGATAGACGGCAGGGGAGGGGCCTCCATCGGCCGCTTCTGGCAAGTGATAGAGCCACGGAGCACAAAATCGGAACTTTTAAAAGTCTGCTCCGCCGAGGGACGTCACTCTGGTGGCTAAGCGGGGGGTGGAACCCTCCGGGACAGTGTGGTCTCAGGACCCTCGGGGTCACAGAAAGACCGGGGGTACCTGAGTGTGGCAGAGCTCCCAGGTAATGTAGCAGGGAAGCCGGCTGCAGAGGCAGAGCCCAGGCGCGGGCTCTCAGCTCGGGGTTGCCATAAACCGTGATCCGCGGCACATTCGGGCCCCTGCTCCTCCAGCAGGGACCCAACAAGTGGCAGATCCGGGGAGACTCACCTTCCTCCCCCGGGAGGAGTGGTGTGGGAGCGCACCGCAGGGATCTCCTGGGTTTGGAGACTCCACACGGGGTTGGGTGCCAGAGATAGAAACGCGTGGTCACAGGCCGGGTGAGCACCGAGTGCGGCCGGAGACCGGGGAGATGGGAGTAACTGACGGCTTTTCTCTGGGGGCTCACTGAGGAGCAGGGCCCCGAGTTCTCGGCTCCTCCGGGGCAGAGATTGGGAGGCCGCCATTTTCACTCTCTGCCTCCAAAGCTGTATGGAAAGCTCGCAGGGAACAAAAGCCCCAGAGAGCAAACCCGAGCAGATTACTTAGCCGGGAGGGGGCAAGGGCAGGGCAATTCCACCTCAGGCAAAGACATTTGGAAACCACGGCAACAGGCCCCTCCCCAGAAGATCAGCGAGAACGGCCAGCCAAGACCAAGTTTACCGATCAATTAGAACGGCAGAACTCCAGCGCTAGGGGAATACTGCACATAGAATTCATGGCTTTTTTACCATGATGCTTTAGTCTTTCAAAGTTAATTTTTTTTAACTCTTCTTTTTTCTTGAATTTTTCTTTTTCTCTTTTTCAAACATCTTATCAATCCCTTTTTTTAAAAAAACATTTTTATTTTTCATTTTTAGAGTCATATTCTATCTCTTCATAGTAGTTACCCGTATTTTTGGCATATATATATATAAGTTGTTCTTTCTTTAAAATTTTGAGATAGTTTCTTCTAACAGATTAAAATATACCCTAAATCTCTAGTATATGGTTTTTTCTATTCCCCTGCCTGATCACATTCTCTCCCCTTTTTTTCTTTTTTCTTTTTTTAAATCCTCTTCTTTCTTTTTTCAAACAACTTCTTCTCAATTCCTTTTATAAAATTTTTCATAATTTCCATCTTTACAGTCATATTCCATCCCTTCATCATATCAACCCTTATTTTTGTACAGATATAAGTTTTTCTTTCTTTAAAATCTTGGGAGGCACTTTCTTCTAAAAGACCAAAATACACCCCAAATCTAGTGTGTGGCACTGATCTATATACCAGCCTGATCATATTTGATCACATTCTAGTTTTTTTTGTTGTCGTTATTTTGTTTTGTTTGTTTTTGTTTGTTTTTATCTTTATCCTTTTCTTTTTCTTTTTCTTTTTTTTTTTTTCTCTCTTTCCATTTCTTTTTCCACTGCTTCAGGTCTTTTTTGATTTGTTTAGAGTATATTTTCTGGGGACGTGGTTACTCTGCTAGCATTTTCTTCTCTCATTAATCTATTCTCGTCTGCACAAAATGACAAGACGGAAAAAATCACCTCAACAAAATGAACAAGAGGTAGTACCGACTGCCAGGGACCTACTCAATACGGACATTAGTACAATGTCAGATCTAGAGTTCAGAATCATCACTTTAAAGATACTAGCTGGGCTTGAAAAAAAATGGAAGTTATTAGAGAAACCCTTTCTGGAGAAGTAAAAGAGCTAAAATCTAACCAAGTAGAAATCAGAAAGGCTATTAATGAGGTGCAATCAAAAATGGGGGTGCTAACTGCTAGGATAAATGAGGCAGAAGAGAGAATCAGTAATATAGAAGACCAAATGATGGAAAATCAAGAAGCTGAGAAAAAGAGAGATAAACAACTACTGGATCACGAGGGCAGAATTCGAGAGATAAGCGATACCATAAGACGAAACAACATTAGAATAATTGGGATCCCAGAAGAAGAGGAAAGAGAGAGGGGGGCAGAAGGTATAATGGAGCAAATTATAGCAGAGAACTTCCCTAATTTAGGGAAGGAAACAGGCATCAAAATCCAGGAAGCACAGAGAACCCCTCTCAAAATCAATAAAAATAGGTCAACACCCCGACATCTAATAGTAAAACTTACGAGTCTCAGAGACAAAGAGAAAATCCTGAGAGCAGCTCGGGAGAAGAGATATGTAACCTACAATGGTAGAAACATTAGATTGGCAACAGACCTATCCACAGAGACCTAGCAGGCCAGAAAGGACTGGCAGGATATGTTCAGAGCACTAAATGAGAAAAATATGCAACCAAGAATACTATATCCAGCTAGGCTGTCATTGAAAATTGAAGGAGAGATAAAAAGCTTCCAGGACAAACAAAAACTAAAGGAATTTGCAAACACAAAAAAAAAGCCCTACAGGAAATCTTGAAAGGGGTCCTCTAAGCAAAGAGAGACCCTAAAAGCAACATAGACCAGAAAGGAACACAGACAATATATGGTAACAGTCACCTTACAGGCAATACAATGGCACTAAATTCCTATCTTTCAAAGGTTACCCTGAATGTAAATGGGCTAAATGGCCCAATCAAAAGACACAAGCTATCAGATTGGATTAAAAAACAAGACCCATCGATATGCTGTCTGCAAGAGACTCATTTTAGAACCAAAGACACCCCCAGATTGAAAGTGAGGGGGTGGAAAACCATTTACCATGCTAATGGACACCAAAAGAAAGCTGGGGTGGCAATCCTTATAGCAGACAAATTAGATTTTAAACCAAAGACTATAATAAGAGATGAGGAGGGACATTATATCCTACTTAAAGGGTCTATCCAACAAGAAGATCTAACAATTGTAAATATCTATGCCCCTAACATGGGAGCAGCCAATTATATAAGGCAATTAATAACAAAAGCAAAGAAACACATCGACAAAAATACAATAATAGTGGGGGACTTTAACACCCCCCTCACTGAAATGGACAGATCGTCTAAGCAAAAGATCAACAAGGAAATAAAGACTTTAAATGACACACTGGACCATATGGACTTCACAGACATATTCAGAACATTCCATCCCAAAGCAACAGAATACACATTCTTCTCTAGTGCCCATGGAACATTCTCCAGAATAGATCACATCCTAGGTCATAAATCAGGTCTCAACCGGTACCAAAATATTGGGATCATTCCCTGCCTATTTTCAGACCACAATGCTTTGAAACTAGAACTCAATCACAAGAGGAAAGTCAGAAAGAACTCAAATACATGGAGGCTAAAGGGCATCCTACTGAAGAATGAATAGGTCAACCAGGAAATTAAAGAAGAATTAAAAAAATACATGGAAACCAATGGAAATGAAAACACAACTGTTCAAAATCTTTGGGATGCAGCAAAGTCAGTCCTAAGAGGAAAGTATATAGCAATACAAGCCTTTCTCAAGAAACAAGAAAGGTCTCAAGTACACAACCTAACCCTACACCTCAAGGAGCTGGAGAAAGAACAGCAAATAAAGCCTAAACCCAGCAGGAGAAGAGAAATAATAAAGATCAGAGCAGAAATCAATGAAATAGAAACTAAAAGAACAGTAGAACAGATCAACGAAACTAGGAGCTGGTTCTTTGAAAGAATTAACAAGATTGATAAACCCCTGGCCAGACTTATCAAAAAGAGAAGAGAAATGACCCAAATCAACAAAATCATGAATGAAAGAGGAGGGATCACAACCAACATCAAAGAAATACAAACAATTATAAGAACATATTATGAGCAACTCTATACCAGCAAATTAGATAACCTGGAAGAAATGGATGCATTCCTAGAGATGTATCAACTACCAAAACTGAACCAGGAGGAAATAGAAAACCTGAACAGACCTATAACCACTAAGGAAATTGAAGCAGTCATCAAAAATCTCCCAAAAACAAAAGCCCAGGGCCAGATGGCTTCCCAGGGGAATACTACCAAACATTTCAAGAAGAATTAATACCTATTCTTCTGAAACTGTTCCAAAAAATAGAAATGGAAGGAGAACTTTGAAACTCATTTTATGAGGCCAGCATTACTTTGATCCCAAAACCAGACAAAGACCCCATCAAAAAGGAGAATTACAGACCAATATCCCTGATGAACATGGATGCAAAAATTCTCACCAAAATAGTAGCCAATAGGATCCAACAGTACATTAAAAGGATTATTCACCATGACCAAGTGGGATTTATTCCTGGGCTGCAAGGTTGGTTCAACATCTGCAAATCAATCAATGTGATACAATACATTAACCAAAGAAAGAACAAGAATCATACGATCCTCTCAATAGATGCAGAAAAAGCTTTTGACAAAGTACACCATCCTTTCTTGATCAAAACTCTTCAGAGTATAAGCATAGAGGGTACATACCTCAATATCATAAAAGCCATCTATGAAAAACCTACAGTGAATATCATTCTCAATGGGGAGAAACTGAGAGCTTTCCCCCTAAGGTCAGGAATGCGGCAGGGATGTCCACTATCACCACTGCTATTCAGCATAGTATTGGAAGTCCTAGCCACAGCAATCAGACAACAAAAAGAAATAAAGGCATCCAAATCGGCAAAGGAGAGGTCAAACTCTCACTCTTTGCAGATGATACGATACTTTATGTGGAAAACCCCAAAGACTCCACCCCAAAACTGATAGAACTCATACAGGAATTCATTAAAGTGGCAGGATATAAAATCAATGCACAGAAATCAGTGGCATTCCTATACACCAACAACAAGACAGAAGAAAGAGAAATTAAGGAGTTGATCCCATTTACAATTGCACCCAGAACCATAAGATACCTAGGAATAAATCTAACCAAAGAGACAAAGGATCTGTACTCAGAAAACTATAAAATACTCATGAAAGAAATTGAGGAAGACACAAAGAAATGGAAAAATGTTCCATGCTCATGGATTGGAAGAACAAATATTGTGAAGATGTCCATGCCTCCTAGAGCAATCTACACATTCAATGCAATCCCCATCAAAATACCATCCACTTTTTTCAAGAAATGGAACAAATAATCCTAAAATTTATATGGAACCAGAAAAGACCCCGCATAGCCAGAGGAATGTTGAAAAAGAAAAGCAAAGCCGGCGGCATCACAATTCCGGACTTCCAGCTCTATTACAAAGTTGTCATCATCAAGACAGCATGGTACTGGCACAAAAACAGACACATAGATCAATGGAACAGAATAGAGAGCCCAGAAATGGACCCTCAACTCTATGGTCAACTCATCTTTGACAAAGCAGGAAAGAATGGCCAATGGAAAAAGACAGTCTCTTCAACAAATGGTGTTGGGAAAATTGGACAGCCACATGCAGAAGAATGAAACTGGACCATTTCCTTACACCACACACAAAAATAGACTCCAAATGGTTGAAAGACCTCAATGTGAGACAGGAGTCCATAAAATCCTAAAGGAGAACACAGGCAGCAACCTCTTTGACCTCAGCCGCAGCAACTTCTTCCTAGAAACATCGCCAAAGGCAAGGGAAGCAAGGGCACAAATGAATTGTTGGGACTTCATCAAGATAAAAAGCTTTTGCAAAGCAAAGGAAACAGTCAACCAAACCAAAAGACAACCAACAGAATGGGAGAAGATATTTGCAAATGACATTTCAGATAAAGGGTTAGTATCCAAAATCTATAAAGAACTCATCAAACTCAACACCCAAAGAACAAAGAATCCAATCAAGAAATGGGCAGAAGACATGAACAGACATTTTTCCGAAGAAGACATCCAAATGGCCAACAGACACATGAAAAAGTGCTCTATATCGCTCGGCATCAGGGAAATTCAAATCAAAACCTCAATGAGATACCACCTCACACCAGTCAGAATGTCTAAAATTAACAAGTCAGGAAACGACAGATGTTGGTGGGGATGCGGAGAAAGGGGAACCCTCCTACACTGTTGGTGGGAATGCAAGCTGGTGCAGCCACTCTGGAAAACAGTATGGAGGTTCCTCAAAAAGTTGAAAATAGAGCTACCCTATGACCCAGCAATTGCACTACTGGGTAGTGCAAAAGATACAAAAGTAGGGATCCAAAAGGGTACGTGCACCCCGATGTTTATAGCAGCAATGTCCACAATAGCCAAACTGTGGAAAGAGCCAAGATGTCCATCGACAGATGAATGGATAAAGAAGATGTGGTATATATACACAATGGAATATTATGCAGCCATCAAAAGGAATGAGATCTTGCCATTTGCAACGATGTGGATGGAACTGGAGGGTATTATGTTGAGCGAAATAAATCAAAAAGAGAAAGACATGTCTCATATGACCTTACTGATATGAGGAATTCTTAATCGCAGGAAACAAACTGAGGGTTGCTGGAGTGGGGGGTGGGGTGGGAGGGATGGGGTGACTGGATGATAGACACTGGGGAGGGTATGTGCTCTGGTAAGCGCTGTGAATTGTGCAAGACTGTTGAATCTCAGATCTCTACCTTTGAAACAAATAATGCAATATATGTTAAGAAAAAAAAAGAAGAAGAACGTAGCAGGAAGGGAAGAATGAAGCAGGGGAAATCGGAGGGGTAGTCGAACCATGAGAGACGATGGACTCTGAAAAACAAACTGAGGGTTTTAGAGGGGAGGGGGGTGGGAGGATGGGTTAGCCTGGTAATGGGTATCGAGGAGGGCACATTCTGCATGGAGCACTGGGTGTTATGCACAAACAATGAATCATGGAACACTACATCTAAAACTAATGATGTAATGTATGGGGATTAACATAAGAATAAGAAAAAAAAAAAAAAGAAGCACTGCATTCAAATGCCAAGAATAATCATGGCTATTCCAAAAGACCAAAAATTGTAAAAACTGTGATTTAATAAATTTATTTTGTTTTGTGGATGAAAACTCAAAGTTAGAGACTGTACTTTATAACCTTTAAAAAATATCCATTGCTTGGGCATAATGCTGTTTATATATACCTAATTTATTGAATAAGTGCATGATTCCCATCTCAGTTGGTGCTTATGTGTTTGGAAATTGGTTTAAAAAATCCACTTCCTGTCCTGCTAGTTTTGATATTTCCTATAAGAATTCAAAGTGATGCATAAAGATATATAGAGTTTATCAGCAGAGATTTCTCAGTTCCTAGTTTTATGACAATCTGAGGTGGGGAGTGCACAGAAAGCTAGACTATAAAAATAAATCATTTAAAATATGGAACAAATGTTGCAGGTAAGAAAAAGATCATATTCTCAGAGGGCAGCACCCCGGGGTCTACATAATCATGGGGTAAAGTCTGACCTTAGAGTTCCTGTATCCCCCCCACATCTAAGAAAGCAGAAAAGTAAGAGAGGATACATTTCTAAAATAGAATGAATATAAGGAACCACTGTTGATGCTATGCCCTTTCATAATTGGCAAAAGAAAGCTGCCATTTTTCCTATCAAAACATACCTCTTCTGCTTATCTTTTTCTTTACAACTCCACTCTATGAATATGGAGTAGCTCTAAAATTCTGGCTTCCTGAAAAGTCAACTCTCTTACCTCCTGCTTTTAATCCTCCTCATGTAGACTTTCAAGCTTATCCCCTTTCTAAAGGAACATAAAGTAAGAAAGGTGGCATTACATTATCAGCTTTCTTCCATTTGAAATAAAGGAGCTGTTTCTCTTCTAGACTCCAAATGAACAGAAAAATAATAGCTCTAAATATCCTTCACCCCTTGGGCGCCTGGGTGGCTCAGTTGGTTAAGCGACTGCCTTCAGCTCAGGTCATGATCCTGGAGTCCCGGGATCGAGTCCCGCATCGGGCTCCCTGCTCGGCAGGGAGTCTGCTTCTCCCTCTGACCCTCCTCCCTCTCATGCTCTCTGTCTCTCATTCTCTCTGTCTCAAATAAATAAATAAAATCTTTAAAAAAATAAATATCCTTCACCCTCATATAACCACTCTTGCAGACAGTTATGTTCAAAGAAATGTCTTCAAATATTGAAATACACACTTTCTTATCCAAGAGAGTTTTTGGACTAATGCTTTTCAATGTAACTATAGATTTTATATTGACATGTCAGTTAAATTTGAAAACGTATATTTATAAATCATGTTTTTCAGGCTCGTGGTTTTATATTTGGCTAGATTTATTGTCTAAGTAACATGTACAGTCATTTGCCTAACGAACTGAATATTTTAAGTTTTACCAGTTCTGCCCCACACTCAGAATGAATCAGTGTGAGCCTCAGCAGTGTCTGGTCACATGCTACAGGGGCATTAATAATGGCTTCTAGGTTATAACCTTCTGTGTACTCCACTGTTAGTCTGCCCAGGATGTAGTTTGGGAAATTCATCAAAGAAAAGGGGAGAAAGAGATTCCCGGATGACTTTGCTCATGGATGGAGCACTTGAGATGGCTAATTTGAGGGATCTAGGAAAGTCTTCCTTAGACCCCAAAAATCTTTCTGAGTGCCTGATTCATGGCCTGAAATCCTGCCATAAAATATTTATTTTTTTCAGGTTAGTCTTTCTTCCCTAATGGGAAGGAATGTCCTCTGATCAGTAACAACTATAGAATCATTCCCAGATACAATTGAGATCCAGGCTCTGAAACCCATACCCTTTCACACTACTTATTTATCTCTCAGTGACAAAAACTCATAGTTGGTGAATTTTTCTACTTTCCTATGCAAACCCTGTTCCATTTTCTGACTTTCCAAAGTGAACTTTGGTGGAAAAAAAAAAGACTTTGATTTAGAGGAGCCCTATATGCTAAAGTCATCATCTCATCAGTAGATGTAGGTTAGCAGCTAAAAGCCAGGGTCCTCTCATCACAACCTGGCTCTGCCATTTACTACCTGTATGACATGTTCTTAGTCTATTTGTTCCTCATTTTTTTCATTTATAAGATAGGTATAATGGCATCTACCTTCAGAGTGGTGATGAACATTGATTGGCATACTGCATATACATGGAAATGGCTTAAAAACTACTCAGCGTGGAGGAGCCACTCCATATATGTTAAATAGCTATTTATATTCCTATTTCTCTACTTCTTTCAGCAATTTCCATTAAATATTGTCATTATTTAAGAAATCAAAACTTGCAACTCCAGGCTTGGGTTTAAATTCTTTAACCTTACATTACAATATGTCACGCTATCTGATTACTTGCCAAGGTTTATAGCTTAGAAGCATTTTCAGAATTAAAACAATAACAACAACAACAACAACAAAAACCAACCTGCTCTACATAAAAATGAGAACAATGACAAAAGTTTTGAAAATTAACCTTTCTAGAACTCTAGAAATAAATGAAAGTCTTTCAGAAATCTAATGGGCATTTATTTAAGAAAAATGGGTGAATCTCAGTAAGAACAGTGGGCTTTTTGACATTTTCCAGAAAAATTAAACAAGCCATCTCAGTAGCAGCAGCAACAACAAATAGCAAATAATAAACCCTGAAGGAAGAGGTCTGATTTCTAGAGTTGTCACATTATATTTTTTGAAGTGTCCAATTTTCAACAAAAACATTATGAGACATGCAAAGAGATAGCAAAGTATGGTCAATAGGAACTGTCACAGGAGTCAGATGTTGAAATTACTAGATAAAGACTTTGAATCAGAATTATAAATATCTTCAAAGAACTAAAAGAAATCATATCTGAAGAATTAAAAGTATGACAGCATGCTCACCAAATAAAAAATATCAGTAAAATATAAAATTATTTTAAAAAATGGAAATTCTGGAGTTTGAAATGAGTAATCCTCCAGAAAGGCTCAATAGCAGATTCAAGCTGACGAAAGAAATAATCAGGGAACTTGAACATAGGTTAACTGAGATAGTCTAATCTAAGGAATAGGGGGAAAAAAAGAATGAAGAAAAATAAACAGAGCTGCAGACACCTGTGGAACACCATCAAGATTACCAACATATGCAAAATGGAGCACCAGAGGGGAGGAGAGGAAGAGGCAGAGGAAATATTTTATAGAAATAATGGCTGGAAACTTTCCAAATATGAAGGAAAAACACCAATCTACACATTTAAGAAGGTCAATAAAGTCCAAGTAGGATAAACTCAAAAAGATCTACACCTAGACACATTATATTTAAACTGCTAAATGTCAAAGCCAAAAGGGAATTTGGAAAGTGCCAAGAGAAAAATGATTTACACATACACAGGACTCTCAATAGGTTTAACAGTGATGTCACATAAAAACATGGAGAACAAAAGGCATTGGGACAATATATTCAAAGTGCTGGAACAAATCCTATCTATTATAAGGAAACAATGTTTTCTAGACAGATAAATTCCTTTCCTCTTCATTTTTAGGTCTTCATTGTACCCATTTGTTCTTCATGTCTCAATTTTTTACTGTTTCTAATTATGGTATGTGTGCTACTACCAAGTTCTTTTCCAAAGGTCTACTCGTGTTATCACCACTCTGAAAACATGCATACTATAAAGTACCAAAACACTACATAAACATAAAAAGTAAAACTTAAATTTCCTGTTACCCTCAATCCCACACTTCTGACCCTCTCCTAGGATAGCCATTCTCAATCAGTTGGCATATGATTAGGTCTGGCTGTGCTTAGGGCTCTGTTTAATTACAAAGATCATGCCTGAGCACATTAAATGCAGTGCAGTATAAATGTTAACATGACAGGCTTTGGGCCTGATAACTTTGGTTCAAAGACTAGCTCTTCTTACTTCTTTTTTTTTTTATTATTATTGTGTTATGTTAATCACCATACATTACATCATTTGTTTTTGATGTAGTGTTCCATGATTCATTGTTTGCGTATAACACCCAGTGCTCCATGCAGTACATGCCCTCTTTAATACCCATCATCAGGCTAACCCATCCTCCCCCCCCCCCCC
>NW_023270415.1:6433895-6446230 GCF_011800145.1 Mirounga leonina
TACCCATCACCAGGCTAACCCATCCCCCCCCCCCCCCCCCAGAACCCTCAGTTTGTTTCTCAGAGTCCATAGTCTCTCGTGGTTAGTCTCCCCCTCCGATCTTAGTGTCTAGACTTAGGCAAACTCCTTTGTCATGAGAAGACAAGAGAAACTCAGTTTCTCTTATTTAGTTAGTTGAGAGAGAGAGAGAGCAGGGAGAGGGGCAGAGGGAGATGGGAAGGAATCTCAAGTGGAGTTCATAATGAGCGTGGAGCCTGAGGTGGGGCTTGATCTAATAACCCAGATATCATGACCTGAACCAAAATCAAGAGTTGGATGCTTAACCAACTGAGCCACTCAGGCACCCCCATTTTATATCACAACATATAGGAATTATTTTATTTCAACACACATAAATCTACTTTCTTATTTCTAAAGTCTATATAGTATTCTTTAATAAGCATGTGATATAACTTAGCTATTCTCTCTTTGAAAGACAGGTTACTTCCAGGATTTATTTTGTATTACAAGCAGTTCTACAGTAATCCATCTTTATAATTGGAATTCATATCTATAGAATAGATGTCTAGAAGGATAACTTCCGGGTCAAATGCACATAATTTTAAAAATATTTTATCTAATGACAAATCGTCTTCCAAAATGGTTAGTCCAATTTTCACTCACTATAATAAGGCAACAATATCTAGGAAGTTGCTCTGACCACAGTTTACAGGCAAAGACACTAAATTTAAAGACATTAAGTACTTTTCTGGACAGCTACCAAGCGACATAGTCAGATTAAACACAAGCACGTTCTTATTTTTAAATCTTGGTCTTTAAAGAAGTGATGATAATTAACATTTACTTGAGCACTTTCCATGTGTTAGTCACACGACATACATTAAAGGTGATATTAGGTGATATTAGTACCCTTTTTTCAGATAAAGATGGTGAGGCTCAAAGGGTCTCACAATGGCAGCTACAAGAGCTAGTGTTTGTATTCAGGCCCGCCAGCTCCCCAGGCTGCTTCTCACCTTCCTGTGTCATCTCAGTCACTCCATGTCAAATTATTTAAAATATCCTCTCATATACCTGAATATGTGCTGCCACACAAAATGATTTTTTGTGTCCTTGTCACCTCTCCCCACACGATTATAGATTCTTTGGAAACTAAGACCATATCTTCACTCTTTTCAGAGCCACTGTGGAATCAAGCCTGTTTCCAGCACATATATTCAGATTCCAGTGTATATATTCTTTTTTTTTTCTTTTTTTAATTATTATGTTATGTTAATCACAATACATTACATCATTAGTTTTTGATGTAGTGTTCCATGATTCATTATCAGTGTATATATTCTTATATTTATAGAGATACTATGGTAATACGTGAGGTTCCTAAAATATGGAGTTAAAACTGGGAGGTGGCCATACAGATTAAGAACTTGGCATTAGCAAACAAAACAATGAATATCTAAACATAAAATTAAAATTTTTATCTAACAGAATATTATATAGCAATTAAAGAGAATAAGATATATTTTTAAGGCTAATATACACACCACATGGAAGAATCTCTAAATACATTGCATTTTTTAAAAGATGCAGCACATTATAAAATAATGTTTCAATTGTGTAAATTATTTAAATATATATGTATACATGTATGTATGCTTGAGTGTACATTTAATGTATTTGCTTATATATGAATAATCTGCGTTTTTATATATAACATCTTAACATTATTATAATCTAATAATGAGATACAATTATATAGTGCATTGATATATTAAGTAATATATCATTTTTGTATCAATATTAATTTTTTATATAATACATTGAAACTGTAAATAGAGGCCTCCTGGAAGAAGAACTGGATCTGGGGAACAGAGAAAACTATCTTCTGTAAGGTTTGGTGTTGTACTATGTTCATATATTATCTGTTTTTTATTTTTTATTTATTTATTTTTTTAAAGATTTTATTTATTTATTTGAGACAGAGAGAATGAGAGAGACAGAGAGCACATGAGAGGGGGGAGGGTCAGAGGGAGAAGCAGGCTCCCTGCCAAGCAGGGAGCCCGATGCGGGACTCGATCCAGGGACTCCAGGATCATGACCTGAGCTGAAGGCAGTCGCTTAACCAATTGAGCCACCCAGACATCCTAACTGTTTTTAAATAAATGATATTTTAAATAATTAAATTTACTAATACACAACTATTATTTATATATGTGTGTGTATATATAGTGAAACCATATGATAATTGACTTTCTCTGCTTGACTTATTTCACTTAGCATAATCTCCTCCAGTCCCATCCATGTTGATGCAAAACTTGGCTATTCATCCTTTCTGATGGCTGAGTAATATTCCATTGTATATATGGACCACATCTTCTTTGTCCATTCATCTGTTGAAGGGCATCTCGGCTCTCTCCACAGCTTGTCTATTGTGGACATTGCTGCTATGAACATTGGGGTGCATATGGCCCTTCTCTTCACTACATTTGTGTCTTTGGGGTAAATACCCAGGAGTGCAATTGCTGGGTCATAAGGTAGCTCTATTTTTAAACTTTTGAGGAACTTCCACACTGTTTTCCGAAGTGGCTGCACCAACTTGCATTCCCACCAAGACTGTAAGAGGGTTTCCCTTTCTCCACAACCTTTCCAACATTTGTTGCTTCTTGCCTTGTCAATTTTTGCCATTCTAACTGTTGTAAGGTGGTATCTCAGTGTGGTTTTGATTTGAATTTCCCCGATGGCTAATGATGATGAACATTTTTTCATCTGTCTGTTAGCCATTTGTATGTCTTCTTTTGAAAACTGTCTGTTCATGTCTTCTGCCCATTTTTTGACTTGATTATTTGTGTTTTGGGTGTTGAGTTTGAGAAATTCTTTATAGATCTTGGATATCAGCCCTTTGTCTGTAGTGTCATTTGCAAATATCTTCTCCCATTCTGTGGGTTGTCTCTTGTTTTGTTGACTGTTTCCTTTCCTGTACAGAAGCTTTTTTCTTGATGAGGTCCTAAAAGTTCATTTCCCCTTTTGTTTCACTTGCATTTGGAGATGTATCTTGAAAGAAGTTGCTGTGGCTGATGTCGAAGAGGTTATTACTGCCTATGTTCTCCTCTAGGATTTTGATGGATTCCTGTCTCACATTGAGGTCTTTCATCCATTTTGAGTTTATCTTTGTGTATGGTGTTAGAGAATGGTCAAGTTTTATTCTTCTGTATATAGCTGTCCAATTTCCCAGCACTTTTATTGAAGAGACTTTTTTCTATTGCATATTTTTTCCTGCTTTGTCGAAAATTAGTTGACCATAGAGTTGAGGGTCCATATCTGGGTTCTCTATTCTGTTCCATTGGTCTATATGTCTGTTTTTATGCAAGTACCATGCTGTCTTGGTGATCACAACTTTGTAATATAGCTTGAAATCAGGCAACGTGATGCCCCCAGCTTTGTTTTTCAACATTTCCTTGGCGATTTGGGTCTTTTCTGATTCCATACAAATTTTAGGATTGTTTGTTCCAGCACTTTGAAAAATATCATTGGAATTTTGATCAGGTTGGCATTGAAGGCATAGATTGCTCTGGGCAGCATAGACATTTTAACAATGTTTATTCCTCCAATCCATGAGCATGGAATGTTTTTCCATCTTTTTGTGTCTTCTTCAATTTCTTTCATGAGTGTTCTGTAGTTCCTAGAGTATAGATCCTTTACCTCTTTGGTTAGGTTTATTCCGAGGTATCTTATGGTTTTTGGTGCTATTGTAAATGGAATCGTTTCTCTAATTTCTCTTTCCACAGTTGCATTGTTAATGTATAAAAAAGCAACTGATTTCTGTGCATTGATTTTGTATCCTGCCACATTACTGAATTGCTGTATGAGTTCTAGCAATTTGGCGGTGGAGTCTTTTGGATTTTCCACATAAAGTATCATGTCATCTGCAAAGAGAGAGAGTTTGACTTCTTTTTTGCCAATTTGTATATCTTATATTTTTTTGTTGTCTGATTGCTGTTGCTAGGACTTCTAGTACTATGTTGAACAATAGTAGTGAGAGTAGGCATCTTTGTTGTGTTCCTGATCTTAAGGGAAAGGCTCTCAGCTTTTCCCCATTGAGGATGATAGTAGCTGTGGGTTTTTCATAGATGGATTTTATGAAATTGAGGAATGTTCCCTCAATCCCTATACTCTGAAGAGTTTCAATCAGGAAAGGATGCTGTATTTTGTCAAATGCTTTTTTCTGCATCAGTTGAGAGGACCACATTGACTGATGTTGAACCACCCTTGCATCCCGGGGATAAATCCCACTTGGTCGTGGTGGATGATCCTTTTAAATGTATTGTTGGATCCTATTAGCTAGGATTTTCTTGAGAATTTTGGAATCCATATTCATCAGGGATATCGGTCTGAAATTCTACTTTTTGATGGGGTCTTTGCATGGTTTGAGGATTAAGGTAATGCTGGCCTCATAGATTGAGTCTGGAAGCTTTCCTTGTTTCTATTTTTTGAAACAGCTTCAGGACAATAGGTATTATTTCTTCTTTGAATGTTTGGTAGAATTCCCCAGTGAATCCATCAGGCCCTGGACTCTTGTTTTTGGGGAGGCTTTTGATCACTGCTTCAATCTCGTTACTGGTAATTGGCCTATTCAGGTTGTCAATTTCTTCCTGTTTCAGTCTTGGCAGTTTATAGGCTTCCAGAAGACATCCATTTCATCCAGGTTGCTGAGCGTATTGGCATATAGTTGTTGATAATAATTTCTAACAATTGTTTCTATTTCCTTGGTGTTAGTTGTGATCTCTCCCCTTTCATTCATAATTTTATTAATTTGAGCCCTTTCTCTTTTCTTTTGGATAAGTTTGGCCAGTGGTTTATCGATCTGTTTAATTCTTTCAAAGAACCCACTTCTAGTTTTGTTGATCTGATCTACTGTGTTTCTGGTTTCTAATTCATTGATCTCTGCTCTAATCTTAATCATTTCTCTTCTATTGTGTGGCTTAGGCATCATTTGTTGCGTTTTCTCTAGTTTTTTAAGGTGTAGAGTTAGTTGGTGAATTCGGGATTTTTCTATTTTTTTGAGTGAGGCTTGGATGGTTATGTATTTCCCCCTTCGGACCACCTTTGCGGTATCCCATAGGTTTTGGACCAGTGTGCTTTTGTTCTCATTGGTTTCCATGAATTGTTTAAGTTCTTCTTTGATTTCCTGGTTGATCCAAACATTATTGAGCAGAGTGGTCTTTAGCTTCCAAGTGTTTGAATTTCTGCCAAATTTTTTTCTTATAATTGAGTTCCAGTTTTAAAGCATTATGGTCTGAGAATATGCAGGGAATAATCTCAGTCTTTTGGTATCAGTTGAGACCTGATTTGTGACCCAGTAAGTGGTCTATTCTGGAGAAAGTTCCATGTGCACTCGAGAAGAATGAGTATCCTGTTGTTTTAGGGTGGAATGTTCTGTATATATCTATGAGGTCCATCTGGTCCAGGGTGTCATTCAAAGCTCTTGTTTCTTTGTTGATTTTCTGCTTAGATGATCTGTCTATTGCTGGGAGTGGAGTTTTTAGGTCTCCTACAATTAACATATTGTTATCAATATGACTCTTTATTTTAGTTAACAGTTGGCTTATGTCGATGGCTGCTTGCCTGTTGGGGGTGTAGATATTTACAACTGTTAGATCTTCTTGTTGGATACACCCTTTAAGAATGATATAGTGTCCTTCTGTGTCTCTAACTACAGTCTTTAGTTTAAAATCTAATTTGTCTGATATAAGAATTGCTACCCCAGCTTTCTTTTGAGGTCTGTTGGCATGGAAGATGGATCTCCATACCTTTGCTTTCAGTCTGGATGTATCTTTAGCTTCAAAATGAGTCTCTTGTAGACAGTATATGGATGGGTCCTGTCTTTTTATCCAGTCTGCAACCCTGTGTCGTTTTATGGGAGCATTTAGGCCATTCACATTGAGAGTGATTATTGAAAGATATGAATTTATTGTCATCCTGTTGCCTGTGAAGTCCTTGTTTCTATAGATTATCTCTGTAAACTTCTGTTCTATATCACTCTTGGGGTCTTTCTCCTTTTATAGAACCTCCCTTAATATTTCTTGCAGGGCCAGCTTAGTGGTCACATATTCTTTCAATTTCTGCCGGTCTTGGAAGCTCTGCATCTGTCCATCCATTCTAAATGACAGCTTTGTTGGATAAAGTATTCTTGGCTTTTTGTTATTCTCCTTTAGTACACTGATTATGTCTTGCCAGCACTTTCTGGCTTGCCAGGTCTCTGTGGATAGATCCAATGTTATTCTGATGTTCCTCCCTCTGTACATAAATCTCTTCCCCCCAACTGCCCTTAAGATGGTTTCCTTGGTTATAAGATTTGTGAGTTTTACTATTACATGCCAGGGCATTGGTCTGTTTTCCTTCATCTTGGGAAGGGTCCTCTCTGCCTCTAGGACACGAATGTTTGTTTCATTCCTCAGATTAGGGAAGTTCTCAGCTATGATTTGCTCAAATATATCTTCTAGTCCTCTCTCTCTCTCCACCCCCTCAGGGATCCCAATAATTCTGACATGGAACATTTCATAGAGTCACTTATTTCTCTAATTCTGTTTTGATGGATTATAAGCTGTTTTTCCCAGGCCTCCTCTTTTTCCTTCTTTTCTGTCAATTGGTCTTCTAGATCACTAATTCGTTCTTCTGCCATATTTACCCTAGCTGTTAGAGTATATAGATTAGATTGGCTCTCATTGATAGCATTTTTAAGTTCTGCCAGTTCAGCTTTCATTTCTGCCCTTAGAGATTCTATGTTGCCATTAATCAATTTCTCCATTCTAGCTATTGTTTTCACAATTGCTACCGTGAATTCTATCTCTGACATATTGGTTATATCTGTATCCATTTGTAAATCTGTGGCAGAAGTCACAGTCTCTGAGTCTTTCCTCTTTTGGGGGTTCCTCCTCCTAGTCATTCTGTTGATGGGTGGTTGAGGGAATGTACAGAGTCCAAATTATTGACCACAACCCAAGCAAGATGCACCTGTTTTGTAGGGACCTTAGTGTTGTTGGCCTCTTGTTCTCCCAGCCTGTCTTCTGGGGCAGGGGCCTGCCGAGCTGTTACTCAGGCAACCCTGTTTGGACAGAGTTGTCCTGCCCCTGTGTGGGGAGATGGGCTCAGTGAAAACTGGTTTTGGGGGGGCTTTTTTCTCTGGTGGCTTTCCCTGGAGGCTTTCTATGTCTCTTCTGAGAGTCAGAGCAGAAGAGACCATTTCCAATCCTCTGCCTCAGAACAGAGGATCGCAGTCTGTTCTTCAGTGAGCTCTCCAGGCCACACTATCTCCGTTTCTGTCTGTGATGCTAAAAACTACAGCATCTTGGGTTGTGCGCCCCTCAGCTTCCAGGTCCAGGCACGTCTCTGCCCTTTGTGCTTCTAAAACCTCTAGCCACCCCTGGTTTGCAAGGGGAGCCCTGTTGCTCCAGGTTTCAGTTTGGGGGCTGCCCTAAAGTCCTTTCCTCATCGTTACTGTTTTCTGAGTCTGTGCCCCATCCCCAGCATGGGAGTCTTTCACCCACCAATGGTGCAGGATCCCGATGGCTCCCTCCCTCTTCTGTTTGTCTTCCGATATGTGCCCACAGAATCACGGCTCCCCGCTTCATACCTCGAAACCAACCGCCTGTGATATTCTGTTTGTAGAGATCCAGATATATCTTCTTACATTTCAGGCTGATTTCGTGGGTGTTCAGAGTGGCCTGGTAGATATCCAGCTCAATTCCAGCGACCAGTTGGAATAGGGTTCCTTATTCCTCCACCATCTTTTCCCCTAATTTTGTCTTATTTTAATGCACAAGAATTTGCATGAGTTAGTACTTCTTCTCTATTTCCCTTAAATTAGTGATTTCTTTTTCTTCCAATACATTTTCTGAAAGCTTGGAGAATATTGCGTTGAGCACAATGGGCTACAAAATATGTCAAGCATATTCCTAACCTTATGCTAGTCACTTTGCAGTGGTAATTATAATCTTTACTTAAATAATATGCTAACTGTGGTTTTAAGTCTAGACTATTGCAATATATTACTCATTCCTCTCCCCATTACGTCTGATTATTTAAAGATGAAAGCAGTGTTTTTTATCAGCCAAAATAAGCCCATTTTGATGTCAAAGCCATTAAATCACTACCATCTTTTATGCCTACAACAGTTTGTAGACTGCAATTAGAACACTTCACACATAATTAGAAAGTTGAGGAAAATAGATTTTTTTAAAAAGGAATGCTATGATCAGGATAACAACAAATCTTGACCGTACGATACTTTATGAGAGAAATGAACACATAGAACCAAAATATTGCAAGAATTGAGGTTCAGTGTTTACTAGGTTGGTAAGCTTTACCATGGCAGTTTGTTTTTATCTCCAAAATCCCTGGTCTCCTGTCTACTAGTGGTGTCTATGGTTGGGGTGTGCAGAAGGCAAGAGAGCCCCTTCCTCTTCCTTGTCCTAATGAAGTCAAAGATACTCAAATTCACAAAAAACAGTGGTTGAACCAGTGAGGTTGTTCTGCCCTCCTGCTAACATTTAGTGAACATAAGCAGATTCAATCCTACATCACACTCTGTTCAGTGACATTAACCTTTCCATCTCTCCTTCTTTGATAAATAAAGTGATATTTAATTAGAAGGCTTGGGATGGCAACTTTCCCCCAAATGGAGTTTAAACCCAAGGATCTCCTTTCTCTGCCTCTGCTTCCTCTTTTGAAAAAAGGCAATGATGATATTAACAACAATAATATTTACATCGTCAGGCCTTTAGGACAAAATATTCTGCACAAAGCACCTAAATCTAACTAAAGGCTATTAATCTCTTATTCCATGATAATTACTTTTCTCTATATATCATTCTAAATACCTACCTTGTACAAGTGAGATGCTTTAAAATACCTTTATTCTATAAAATACATAAGATTTGGGGTGGGATCTCTAATGAAGTCTCCATGAGGTACAATTAATTAGGCACCCCTAAAATATAGCTCATTGTTATTGTTCTCTGTTTCATTTTGGAAGAGGGGCATCCCTGGTGGAAGGGTCTTTTCAAACTAGAGCAGAATAAAGGACTGCTGGGGACAGGGGGAGGTGGGAGGACCAGGGAGCTGCAGGACTGCCCGGTAGATGTGTATCAGCTGCTTAGTCAAGAAAGAGTGACCAGAGAAAGTGTATATGCTGCACATTTGCTATTCTTATTACTACTTTGAGATTAACACAAGTAATTCTTTTGGAATGAAACAGTTCTGTGATTTTATTTTGGAAATAGCTTGAAGAAATGGTGCCCTACAGTGTAGTGAAACTTTATGGGCAAAGAATGCAAAAATGCAGAGGGAATAGCATAACTCAGAAGAGGAAAGGAAAGCAAATGGAACTTGGGAGCCCAGCATGGAGGCATAGACTTCAGGAGGCAACTCAGTTCTGGGAATTGGTCATTAACAGGCCCATGACACCCATTCAGATTATGTTGTATTCAAATGGCTTGCTCGGGCATTATAGGCATAATATGCACGGGCAGAGCTGAAGTCTTAGGAATTGAATCTTGACACTCACTGGATTATTAACTAACCACTTTAAACCTAGGTCTCATCCAACTTTAACTAATCACAATATTGTACCTACTTCACAGAGGTTTTTTTGTGTGTGAAGAATAAGAGATATAATGAGAAAAAGCACTCTGCAAACCATACTATCTCCACAAATATTAAAGAGTTCATACTCAGAATATACTTGAGTGATTTTGAGGAAGTAGGTAGAGATTAGGAGATAAGACAGCTGATGACATCCACCCACCTGGATCTACCAACAGTGGCTTTATTTCCAAAGCCATGAACATCACTAGTGTTAGTCCATGATCCCTGATGTTTCTTTCCCATAAGTTTACAATGACAGCTGATATTCTATGGGAAGAACATTTCCTTAATTTAAACTGGTAGAAAATGTTACACATTCTTTTGTGTGTTTTTTATTCACAAGTTTTCATTTCTATGAATTTTAAGTGAATGTAACCATTTTGTTGTCTTCCAGTCTTTAAAAAGAGACTGTAATATTAAGCAATAATTTCCTCTCTTCCTCTTATATTTCCCCCTGTTGTTACAAGCATATCCCATATAGGTCAGCCACATGAAAAACAGGTCACAAGATGAAAACTATTTCAGACTTCTTCATGTATAAAGGTTGTCATTTCTCTTTCTCTACAGAGAGATTGTGAAGAACAATTTTCTGGCATCCATATTGCATATTTTTCACCCAGAAACATTGAGAGCTAAATGCACCACTAGTTTCTTTATCTGACTGCCAGGCACATGATCACTTATTGTCACATCAGGGGAGATAGTGAATGGAAAGAAACTGGAATAAAAAATGGGCCTTCAAGCCCAGCAACAGATGTTCAGGTTTTTCCAAAGGCTTACTTCAAGATCCAGGGAGTCTTGTTGATCACTTGCAAAGAAGAAAATGTGAAGAAAGAAAAGAAATCTTGATGGCTTTCACAGCTAATTATCTGACAAAAAATTGGGTGCTGAATGCTATGGCCGAACACCAGTTACCAATGGGAAAGGAGCAAAGCAGGCAGAGTTGATCAATACAGCATAAATAACTCAATTCAGAGCTTACAACTGGGACTCAGCTTCATTTAAGATCATCTTAAGGAACTTTACAAACACTAAATATCCTCTCTTCAGAAAAATTAGACATAAGGCATACAGACAAAAATTTGTGTTATGATCTTAGGGATACATAACTCACAGATTCATTCTTCTAATTCAGAAAGATTAATCTGTGCCATAATTTATATTCTTCGAGTGCTGCTTCCATGATGAGAACATAAGCAAAAGGAGGTATTTGGTAAATGAACCTAATTGGAAGAATTTAGTTCGAGCAGTTCTACACACACACACACATACACACACATACACACACAATCATTTAGTCAACTCATCCAGCTCTTCTTTGGGTGTCTACTGGTCTAAGCACTAGTACAGCAGAGATGATTCACACACAAGTCCCTGGTTGGCCCAGAGAGGGAGAGAGAGAGCCGAACCTGAGTAATGTGAAACTCTAGGATAGAGACCCATGTGAAGGGCAGACAAAGTAACATGCCACTCTACCAGACAGATCCAGTAGTGAATTATGTCTGCTTCTAACCTGGACCTGCTTGCTCCTTCTGTTGTTCCCCGTGCATTTTGCTCATGTGATTGAGGAGTTCAATGTGCACGAGCATAGTTTAGGAGTTATGGGCTCCCACTTCTAAGCACAGAATGAGTAAGGAATTGAGTGAGCCTAATCTCTAATCCTGGTCTGGTATAGTTTAAGTACAGTCTTTAGGTAATTTATAGCTCTGATAAGCGAGGGTACCTGCAAGGCCTTCCCTTTATGTAAAGCAACATAGTATTTTGTCCTAGGCAGAGTCTCTCTGGGAGAACTTGGGTCATGGCCTCAAAGAAGGGGGTGTAGATTTTGACAGTGGGGAGCTTGTAAGTGTGCTGAGGACATCATTGTACCTAATCTCTCTGCCCATTGTAGGTACCACCTTGCTGACCTTAAAACACTGGTAGAGAACAATCAAATCCTGGATCCAATTCTCCCTGGAAGGACCCTTACACAGTACAACTCTCAATGAATGTATAATGAACTCTATGAGAGAATTGAAATAAAGTCGAAGGAATGATATAATACAATGACACTAAGGAGCTATGCTTTAGCGTCCATGACATTTTTATTATAGAAAATGTCAAGCATAACAAAGTAGAAAGAGTGGTATAATGAACTCCCATGAAACCCTATAGCCATTGACCCACTCGTCCAGTATTTGTTTCATATATATATATACTCTGCCACCAACATATCTTTTTATTTGCCAATATTTCAGTATAGATCTTTAAAAGATAGACTCTTTAAAAAACACAATCACAATAATATTATCATTATCATGTATGAAGTTTTAAATTACTGTTAATTCTTCAATATCATCCAATATACTACCAATATTCAAATTTTCCCAGTCATGTCATAATTTTTTTTACAGTTTGCTTAATTAGGATCTCAATAAGGTACATATATTCCAGTTGGGTGATATGTCACTTAAATATCTTTTAATTTACAGATTCTGCTCTATATTTATTGTAGTTTTTGAAAAAACTAATTCACTTTGGGGCACCTGGGTGACTCAGTAAATTAAGCTCTTGATTTCGGCTCAGGTCACGTTCTCAGGGTCAACCACTGAGTGCAGAGCCTGCTTGAGAGTCTCTCTCTCCCTTTCCTTCTGCCAATCCCCTCTGCTATATCTATCTATCTATCTATCTATCTATCTATCTATCTATCTATCTAT
>NW_023270415.1:6446240-6611717 GCF_011800145.1 Mirounga leonina
TATCTATCTATCTATCTATCTATCTATCTATCTATCTATCTATCTATCTATCATCTATCTCAAATAAATAATCTTTAAAAACAAAACAAGCAAGCAAAAAAACATTCACTTTTCTTAACTGGATTTGGATAATTTACTTCTCATAGCCTTACTTGGCATGTTCCTTCACTCCCTTTATTTATTGTGAATCAGAATTTAGATCTAGATATTGATCAGATTAAAGTTTGACTTTTTTAGGAAGAACATTTCATGAGTGTTGATATGTAGTTCCTTTTAGAAACACATATACTTAGTCATTTCTCCTTTTGTGATGTTAGTGGCCCTTCATAAATATTGTCTAGATTTATTAATTTATTAGAAATAGACTATTCACTAAAGGAAAACTATGCCCTTTCAGAACAAGGAAAGATGTAACTTTGAGACAGAACTCGGAATGCCTTTTACCCAGAGCTCTTACTGGGGACCCATTTCCCCTGGCATTCACTGGAATATCTGCCTCATGCCCTGCAGGAGCTTCTGCTTGTCTGACTAAAAAGGGCTCATTTTTTCCTTATGATTTAATATTTGAATAAAATAAAAATGACAAAAATATGAAATTATTTGTAATCAGATGCTTTATAAAGATTTATGTACATATTTTATAGTTTTATATCTTAGGTATAACCCTTTAGAACAAGCTTAATAATTTTTAACTCAGTAACATTGTTTGCATGGTACAAAACTAAAACTACAAAGTATATTTTTCCTTTCTGGGAGCAACCATTGTCCATGATTGTGTATCCTTTCAAACAGAGTCTTTGGATAAATAAGAATATATAACTAGCAATTCATCTATAATTTTTAACTTGAGAGTTGCTTAGTTTTCTTATAATAAAAATAATACTTGATCACTGAAAATTTCAAATAGTCTAGTGAAGTATGAAGAAGAAACTGAAAATCACATGTATTTATACCACCCAGCTATTTTTGTGAATAGAATTACCATCATAGACACAGTAAAAGATACTGTAAGTGGTTCCTCCACTCTTCTAGATTTAATGTACTCATCTAACTTGGGCCCTTATTTTATAAACACTGAGTGCTTATTGTGGGCAGGGTACTGTGCTACACATTGAGATACTGGACTGATTTCCTTAGTCAGGAAAACCTAAAAATGTATTTGTTGACATCCTGCTGTGGTTCTGCATCCATGTGAACTTGGAAGTGGATCCTTTTCCAGTTGAGTCTTCAGATGAGGTCACAGACCCCAAAATGACAGCTTGCTTGCAGCTGGACCCTCCAGACCCACAAAACTGTGAGGTAAGAAATGTATGTTGGATTAAGCTGCTGAGTTTTGTGGTAATCTATTACATTGCAGTAGATAATTAATTTCTGAGCTAAGGAACTTCATCCACATTTATTTGTGTTTTGTTCGCAGGAACTTCTCCAAACTCTGGTGACTGCAAGTGGAAGCAGAGCGCGTAATTGTTAAAGAAGACAAAACCAAAGCTTGAGGGATTTTTATCTCATAAAAAAAAAAGTTTAGTGTGATTTTTAATGATTCTTTCAAGAGACAACTCTTACCTGAAAATAGTAATTGTGAACTAAATTTTGAAAATAACCCCTTTCCTGATGTAAAATCTTGTCATAAGTTATTTGAGTTTAAGAGAAAAGTGAAAAATGTACCAGCTGGAACATAGAGCCTCAAGACACAATCAATCGGTATTTAACTGAAATCTTTTTTTCCCTGCTAGCAACTCTCCATAAGTTAAGAAATAAAGAAAGTTTAAATAAATAATCACCCGTTCTTAAAGTGCTTTGGGAAAACCTGTATTCTATTTAATACCAATGTAAGCCATTTAATAAATATATTAATCTTTGACATTTGTTTATTCCACATTGGATTTTAATAATGATAATAACAATAATAATAATAATAATAATAATAATAGTGAATAATAATAATTCACTATTCATATGTCCAAAAAGACAAAGCCAAAAAATGGATTTAATTGTTTATTTTTCTACTCTTCTATTTTCTCAATAGTTTATTTCTATATTATTAAACAATTGGATATACACCTATTTACTAAGATATATTTACATACATTGTAGAAAGAAGAAAGTTAATGGATGTCCATTTGTCCTAGATCAGTTAGCATTAAATCTAAGTATTAATTTTCTAATACCCAGGCTAAAGGGGGACTATTGAATTATCTCTGGCTACGAGGAATTCCTTAAGGATAGGAAGCATGTTTTGTTCATTGTTGTAGCCCCAGTGTCCATGCCAGCCTATCACCTAAATGATCTTTGCCAAATAAGGGAATGAATGAAGGAAGGGAGGAAGGAAAAAAGGAAGGAATGACTGTATCTCTGATTTCTTTTGCTGAAGTCGTGCTATTGTCTCCAAGTTTTGACTTCTTTTAAGCTTTTAAAAACTTGGCAGAATGGATAACCAAACTCAAATTGTTCAGACATAAAAATCAAGGGGTAAATTTGCAAGCTATTTAAAATTTAAAGAAAGAAATATGTACTAGGGCATGTTGTTATAATTCTTCACTTGATATCAAGGTTACTTTGGGAAGCAACATTTATCTTCATAACCTCACGAATTTAGTACATGTATTTTAGACTCATTAAAATAAGAGGGTCAGCCTCTGTTCAATAAGAGAGAACTTTTAACCTGTTGCAAATACATAGCTTTAATATGGGGATGTTTACAATAGCAAGAAATACCATTTATTAAGCTCACCTAGTGCCAGACAGAGAACCAAAAGGTTGACAAATCTATTTTAAACAGGAAGAAACTGAAATCAGAGAGGTTGAGTAAACTACACAATATCAAACAACTGGTAAGGACCTGAACACAAATCTATTTCAATGTAAAGCTCTTTCAGATCAAAAACTAATTACCCAGTTTCCTTGACTGAAAAAATGCCATTGACTGTGAGATTGAGGATGAGCATTTAGGGAAGAAGAAATCAAAACATTAAATGCAAACACAAATAATGTCACTAATTGATGGTAGTAATATACATTTAGTTTTATAATTAGCTTCTTCCCATAGTATCACATACACAAGAAATCAATGTCTAAACATTTTTCATGTTCAAAATGTCAAGGTCTTTTTGAATTGGTTTTGGCCACTGGCAGTTAAACAGCATCATGATAACTGATTTTCATAATTTTCACTCATAATCTTGGTATTTTTGGCACTATTAAAACTATCAGTATAATTTTTAGGGTATATTGAAGATTACCAAGGTCTTCTTTATACTTCCTAATTAGACTCATGGTTTCAATTACAGGGTTAAAAGCATTATTTTTTTTTTTTTTTAATTTGAGTATAGCTGACACACAATGTTACCTTAGTGGTTCAACATTTTCATACATCTTGAAGTTATTAATTTGGAATTTATGTAGATCTGTATTTGAATCCAAGATCTGCCATTATGTGAATTTGAACTATTTTTTTTAATCAGGAAAGGTTAAGTCATGCTTTGATATAAAATGACACCAACATTTCCGTGGCTTACAACAGCAAGAGTTTATTTCTCCCTCAATCCACTTGTGCATTCCATGTTTGCCACCATGGTCTTGCCCATCGTTCTGGATTAAGATGGTTACTTGGAGTGAGTGACATCTAAACCAAGACTGAAGGTGAAGTGGGAGGGTTGTGAATGTGACTGGAAAAGTCTCCCAGGCAGAAAAACAATGTGAGCAAAGGCCTAGGGACCAGAGAGTTTAGAAATCAAGAGAACCGTATTTTAGAGACTATGTGTTCCAGAAGCCATATTGAGTCCTTGACTTACCAAATATCTTTGTGATCCCAAGAAATTTTCTTAAACGCTCTTAAATTCAGACCTCATCAAACGAAGAGAATAATACCAATACTTTATTTTTTTTAAGATTATTTATTTTTTGTGAGAGAGAGAACATGAGTTGGGGGGGAGGGGCAAAGGGAGAGGGAGAAGCAGGCTCCTCACTGAGCAGGGATCCCAGTGCAGGACTCCATCCCAGGACACCAGGATCATGACCCAAGCCCAAGGCAGACACCCAACCGCCTGAGCCACCCAGGTGCTCCAACACCAACACTTTAGTATCAGATGTCTACTGATTTAATAAGATAATACGTGTGAAAGTTTCTAACACATTGCCTGGCACATATTAGACAACAGTCTCTGTATATTTTCCTTTTCAGTATGAGAAACTGTATTGTCTATCAAATGTAAACATAATGAAAACATCAGTGAGAATCTCTCAACATACATCATTTTGGGTCTCAAGATGAGGTAAAATAAAAATTGGATCTAGATACTTTGTGCTTCCAAGAAATATTTTTTCAATTAAACAAAAATTTTTTCAGTATCCATAGACAAACCCTTCTCTGGATTCTACAGGAATTTCAAAACAGTAAGACATAGTTTCTGAAGATTTGTAGATATCAAAACCTAATGAGAGAGACAATACAAACAAGTTTGCTTGGCTTTTATTTGCTAAGTGGTCTCCTCTACACAGAATCTGTTCTGAAATAAATTTGGGGTATTTTTAAGCTGTCAGATGAATGCCTACTTATGTGATTATTCTTGTCCAGTACAGATAGCCAACAAAAATAGACACATTCTAATTATTTTGTTTCTTTCTCATTATTTGAGTTGTCATAATAACTGAATTAGGCTGACTAATTAAAGTGTGATTGGCCAATTCATTAATTAAGTTATTATAATGACAAAAAAAACCTCAATCAAATCAAATGGTTGATTTAATGATACTGTATTCTTGGGTTGACACAACTTATTTATTTATTTTTTAAGATTTTTATTTATTTGTGGGCACCTTGGTGGCTCAGCCGTTAGGCGTCTGCCTTCGGCTCAGGTCATGATCCCAGCCTCCTGGGATCAAGCCCCACGTCGGGCTTCCTGCTCTGGGGGAGGCCTGCTTCTCCCTCTCCCGCTCCCCCTGCTTGTGTTCCTGCTCTCGCTGTGTCTCTCTCTGTCAAATAAATAAAATATTTTTAAAAAATTTTTTTATTTATTTGACAGAGAGAGACACAGCAGAAACACAAGCACAGGGAGTGGGAGAGGGAGAAGCAGGCTCCCCACTGAGCAGAGAGCCCGACACGGGGCTTGATCTCAGGACCCTGAGATCATGACCTGAGCCCAAGGCAGACGCTTAATGACTGAGCCACCCAGGCACTCCAAGTTGACACAACTTTAAAAAAGAAAGGAGACACAATAGAATATTTAAAAGGTTGGGAATTTACATCTAAAAAATGTTTTCTTAAATGCAGGAAAATATTGATTGTAGTTGGCAGCTGCAATGAATGACATCTGATGAAGAAAGATAATGCAGAGCTTTTCTCTCTTCTGTGTTCAACTGCATAGAATAAGACATAAAAGGTTTTTCACTGAAATGATTTTATTTTTTCTATATAATGCCCTTCTATTACAGGGTTGCAAAGCTTTTTTAATTCAAAAGTAAATGGAAAAACATTTGTTTTTAAATATACATTTTTGGCAGCTTTGTGCTATACTAGACTTGGGGTATCAATCAGTGAGACACGGGGAGTTCTTTATGCTTCTTTCTTTGTGTGGTATCAACTATAGAGTTATGTTTTCCACTTAGCAATTAAAATAAGAATGGGAGGAATAAATTTCAATTTGCTGATAATTCACAAGAAGTTCAACTTTCATACTTTTGCCTCCTTTAACCTTGAACCTGGTATACATCATTAAGTACTATGAAAGAGACCACCCATGCTCACTAAATAATCAGTGTTCTCTACTGGGTTGACGGGAGTTGAAATATGGGAGCTGCCTGGGTCCCTGAGTCACTGCTTGGAGAAGAGCCAGGAGCCACTTGAGCTGCATCTGACAGTGAATGTGAGCCAGAAAAAAAAAAAAAAAAAAAAAAAAAAAAAACCACCTTTACTGCAGCAAGCCCCTGAGATTTGGGGTTTAATCTGTGACCACTGGCTAACCTCATCTCTTCTGATCCCCTGTGGCTGAAGCTAGTGGTGCTCACCAACACTGAAGCACTCCTTCACCCTTGCAGATGGGGTGGAGCCAGGTGGCTAGGGGATGTATGAGCCACCTGGTCTAAGGATATCATCACTTGAGAATGTGTTCTCTCTAATGGATCTCTCTATTCACCACAACTGGGTGCTAACCATTGTGTCCCTGCAGTGCAACTCATGGATATTGAACACATTTTAAACAAGACAAGAGTGTTTCTTGTGAAATATAGATGAGTCCTGCATAGGATGCCTCTGACTGAGAACTACTCTCTGTTAACCTCAGGAAAGGAATTTGACTGTAATCCTCAAAAAGGCTGGAATGCTTAAACAACAGAGACACAGTATCTAACCTGTAGTCCTCTGAGAAATCACATATAGTGTATGGAAAATAGTAGATTTTGTTAAGAGCAATGAAAAAATTATGCTATAATGAATTCTGATTGATAAAATAACCATGTATTGAGAGTGCTCCATGAAACTGCTACACTGGGCAATACAAAAATCATAGGTAAAAGTAATATCATAGGAGCTGATAAAACTTGCAACTACTGATGTTGACGGTTGAATGTGCTGGTCAATCAATCACAGTCCCCTTAGGGTGCTATCCCTCCAGAGAGGAACTCTCCTCAAGATTTACACTTGATTATGATAAATTCACTGTGATTCTGAAAATCACTCCATCAAGTCCAGAAAGCTATAGATCAGAAATGGAATATAATTGCAAAGTGAGTACAAGAACTTGAGGAAGTCTACACTGCAATTATTGGATGATGCGGCTGCCTGTTAAAGCCATACCAACCCCTCACTGCCTATTTTGTTTAAAGTGTTTGGAACCTATGAGTTTTGATTGTCTATCTGATTATACACTATTGCAAGGCTCACAATCACCATCAAACAAGCAGTAATTGTGATTGTTTTGTCCTAAGAAGGACTTGAGCATAGATCAGGGATTCACACTCTGCAGGAGGGTTCATTTCACTAGCCCTGAATGTGGCATGAGGTGTTTTGCTGAAGTAAGAATTTTGTCTTTATTGCACTGACCCCTAGTCAAAGAGTGAAATCTACTGATGAATAATGTTCTGTGACCGTGAGTCTGAGGAAAGTGGTGTGTACTAGATTGTCAGCATTGTTTATTATTGATAAAAGTGAGTCTCAGTGACATTCCAGAAGGCTCCACCACTGAGGGCTGGTTGTATAGCAAGAACATGCCTACCTACCCAGCAGGGGAGATGGAGCCCTGATGAGACTCCATCTTTGGATCCCTGGTCTGAGATGTTCTGTGTACATCCAGGGGCTTCCCGATTGAGAGAGAAAAAGCATGTCCTGGGATGACCCTCAGGAGATGGCAACTGGCACACACTCCTCACTCTCCAAACTCCTTGTTGCAAGGTCACCTCTGGCTGTGATGTATATCTACACATTACTGCTGTTGCTATGTTGGATCCTCTCTCTACAATAAACTGAATATTTGTAAGCCTGGCTGGTTTGCGCTCTGGGAGTCTTCTTTAGTAATCAAATCCTGCCTAATTGCCACAGCAAATGTAGTTCCTGTCTCCCCACTTTCTGGCAAGGTGCCTGGCCTGTAGGATGCATCCACTAAATATGAAATGACGAAAGGATCTACATACACTTACTTCCTTGGTGGGGAAAAAGCCAAAATGATTGAAATAAATAGCAGTCAATTTAATTAAGTCACACTGCTTACCAAATAAAATAAAATTTATCTTCAAAGAAAATTTATAAACAACACTGGAAAGAAAGAACACCTCCACACTCTTGTTTATAAATAGTTCATCATTTGTACTTAAATATTAATAGCTAATATTTATCAGTACCTACTCTGTGCTGGACACTGGGCCAAGTGCTTAATATTTATCTTTTCATTCATTCATTTGTAACAAACCAATATTTATTAAGTACCTTTTTGATAGCAAGTAATGTTTAGATCCTGCGGATACATCTCATTCATTTCAGCCACCCTGCAAGTTGAGTACACTTCCTCATTTTACAGATAACAAAACTGAATTTTATTGATGTTTACTTGAAGAAGATTACAATAGAATAACTCCAGGAATTGAGTTTTAACCCTGATTCTTGTCAAAACTATGTTTAGTCTCTATGAGCCAAAGAGCCCTCCCTGAAAACTGGGCATGATAAAGTTCTCCTGCCAATCTCACAAGGAAGGAAGTAAGGACCAAAGGAGAGATGGTGTAGATCAAAATTACTTGCAAGCTGCAAAGTGTTATATAAAGGCACAATTACATGCCTAAGGACTACTTTTGCAACACAAAATAAGTAATATATTTCTGAAATCTTTTGTTGTTTGCTTTCCCTCCTTAACAACCAGAGGGAACCTATTTGAAGGAAGTAGCATAAGGATGCTTCTTCTAAGAAGAGTAGTTTCAAGCCCCATTACCAAAGTCTTTATTATTTCAAGGCAAATAGTGTCACAGCCACAGAGTCATGCCAAGGTAGCATTCTTCTCAACATGCCAAAAACCAAAGCTCTTAGAATTCAGCTTTGTTCATTACCCACACAGTTTGATTTTGCATTTTGACCTTAAGAATCTAAGTCATGGTCAGGGGTTTCAACCAGAGTAACAGTGCCTGGAGGCAGAAAAATGCTTTTAATGACCTTCTGCATCCCCTCCCTACAGACTTTTAATTCTGCTGTCTGTAAAATGCTTTCTGAACTAATTATAGTAGAACATCTACCCGAACAAAAATGATTTTCAAAAATGTAAAATGACTATGAGCACATTTTAGGCACTAAAAGATTTCAATTGGCTGTTTTTCCAAATACTGACTTGAATTTAGAAAAAGAAAAGATAAACAGTGTTCTTTTTTTAAATTTAAAATAAGATTTCCAAGTTACAGAGCATCTTAAAGCTTATACAATAGCAATTACTGTGTAATTAAAAATCAAATGGTTGCCAGTCATAAATGTCATGAAAAAGACTGCCTGTCTGATGGATGTCTTTTTGCTAATCCATTGCTAAGCACTGGAAATGGATAAACAGTTTTGAGTTATAGAAAATCTTCTCATTGGGACAAAACTTAATTAAAGAAGCAGAATGTATTATTTACAAAATATTTCAGGCCTTTGCAGGGAGTTTCAGAAATCTGACTTAAAAACAAAGGAACAAAGGGATAGGAAAGGAGCTGGTTAGTTAGCCACACAGTCTTGGTTCTGGAGTCTTGTTTTTATTTGCATTTGATTTCCAAACTCCTGCTACCAGGAAGCAGTTGAACATTCTCTGTGTCTAATAAGAATCCAGACATAATAGCTGGGTTGAATTGTTTCTCTCATAAAATCAATTTGAAGTTCTAATCCCCAGTGCCTCAAAATGTGACCTGATTTGAGGGTGCCTGCGTGGCTCAGTGGGTTAAGCATCTGCCTTCAGTTCAGGTCACAATCCCAGGGTCCTGGGATGGAGTCCTGAGTCTGATTCCCAGCTCAGCGGGGAATCTCCTTCTCCGTCTCCCTCTCCGCCTGCCCCTCTCCCTGCTCATTCTCTCTCTCTCTCTAATAAATAAATAAAATCTTTTTTAAAATGTGACCTGAATTGGAAACAATCTTTACAGAGGTAGCTAAGTTAAAATGAGGTCATTAGGGTGAGCCTTAATCCACTATGACTGTTGTCCTTATAAAGAAGGGGAAATTTGGACACAGAGTGGGAACCGTGTGAAGACAGAAAAACCAGGTAAAGATTGGAGTTATGTTGCCACAAGCCAGGGACCACCTGGGGTTACCAGGAGCTGGAAGAAGCAAGAAGAGATTCTTCCCCTATGGGTTCGAGAGGCAGCATGATCCTGCTGACACTTTGATTTCAGACTTCTAATTTCCAGAACCATGAGACAATCAATTCCTTTTGTTTGAAGCCACACCATCTGTGATAGTTTGTCGTAGCAGCTCTAGGAAACAAACACAAAGATCTGTCTAAAGAAGTCAATTTGGTGTGTAGTTAGTAAGAGGGTGGGCTTCAAAGTCAGTTATCTCTTCAGCCAATATTTTCTGACTCCCCTGCTCTAGGCACTGAGGACATGGGGACAATAAGGGCAGGCAGGGTCCACCTTCCATAGAGTTCACATCGAGGCAGAGGAAGGCAGCAAATGAGCAAGTAGACAAATACATAAAATGAGCTCAGAGCTGATGATTGGTGCAAAGAAACAGAAGTAAGACAATAGCAAAAGAGAGCAATGGTTGGGTGTTTTAGAAATGCCTCTTTGAAAAAGTGACATTTGAGTGTAAATGGTGAACAAGATCTAGTCATATGAGTACTTGGGCAAAGAGTATTCTAGGTACAGAGATCAGAAAGAGAAAGGCCATGAAGTGGGAACAAGGCCCCTGTGTTCCAGCAACAGAAAGAAAATTCTGGCAAAAGAGTTATAAATTCAGGAGACAGTGATATAAGATAATATTTGAGTGGCTAGCAAGACCTGGTAAGTCATGGCAAAGATGTGGATCTTAGCCTATGGGTAAAAGAAAATCATGGAGACTTTTTAAGTAAAGGATTGCTATGACTTATTTACATTTTTTTTAAAAGATTTTATTTATTTGACAGAGACAGACACAGCAAGAGAGGGAACACAAGCAGGGGGAGTGGGAGAAGGAGAAACAGGCCTCTCATGGAGCAGGGAGCCCAATGTGGGGCTCGATCCCGGGATCCTGGGATCATGACCTGAGCTGAAGGCAGATGCTTAATGACTGAGCTACCCAGGCACCCCTACCTATTTACATTTTTTAAAAATTCTCACTGCAGTGCAAAAATAAATGTTGGTGGGGAGTGAAAACAGGGAGAATCAGCAATGCAGGTAAAAGAGAACATGGGGTTGGGCTAACATGGAAGTGAGCAAGTGGAGGTGACACTGGTCCATGTAGAATATATATAGTTTGGATGCAGGACTGGCTGATAAATTCAGTCTAGCTGGGGGAGGAAAGGAAAGAAGGAATCAGTGAGATTCTTTCCTTTCTGACATGAACAACTCAGTGGTAATGCCATTAGATGCAATGGGGAGGGGCAGGATTTCTGGGAGAGAGAGAAAGAGTCAAGAGTTCTATTTAGACATGTCTCATTTGCAATGTCCATTAGACATTTGCATGGCACTGTGGAGGAAGCAGTTATCTGGGACTTTTAAGAGAAATGAATGCTTAAGATATGAATTTGAGAATGATCAGCAAATAGGAGATATTTAAATACTTCAATCTAAATAAAAACTACCTAAGGAAAAAAATAAAGTTAGGGAGGAGTGTTGAAAAACAGATCCTGGGGCACCCCATCATGGACAGAAGAGGAAGGACCAGGAAAAGAGGACATAGAGGGTTTCAAGGGAATTTCGATGCTCATAAAGTAAATGGCAGACCCACAAGAAGCACTAATACACACAAACTTTATTAGAGGTGTTTGAACAAGATTGCATGAGAAGGGAAGTCTCTCCTGGAGGAGACCTTCCTGAACATCAGTGTAGAGTCAACACCCAGAAGGGGAGAAAACAAGGGAGCTCCACAGGGGAGAGGGGTCTTATGTACCTGGGCAATGCTGCTCCGCAGCAAGATGGGGAGTCTGTGTCAGAGAGCTCTGAGGAGCAGCAGAGGGTAGGGGTCTTCTAACACCCTGGAGTGAGTCTTATGTATGGCTAGCAGATCTTGGGTACTGTTTTGAAGGGTATGTAAAGCAGGCAGGCTCTAAAAGGATAAAAATACACTTATTTGGACTATATCTAAAACAATTGGATGTGTAAAAATTTGAGTTTGGCATCAAACTTTAAGCTTTAAAGTTACTTGCCTGCTGTGAAGAAGTATGCCCTTCACAGGAGCATATTGTTGGAAGGGAAGCATAAGAAATGGGTTAGTTGTTCTACAACCCCAGGGGATATAAGCATGCATTAGAAACTTTCTAATGGGAAATACTACAGCGTGCTGTGTTGGTGGTGGGAATAAAGAGAACATCCTCTTCCTGGTTTCACATTTCCATGCAGAGAGGCCTCCACCAGAGTGACGCTTTTAGCCTCTTGCCCTACAACTTACTCTTTGCTCCTCATAGTGGAGAAGGGAGTTGACCAATCCATGGGTAAAATCCACTGGTCCTGTTTCTTAAGTTAATGGAGTTAATCTATCAAAAGTCCAAGAGCACTGGAAAACTGTCTTTTTCCTTCTTCCTCTCTGTACTAGATCAGGATGAGGCAGAATCCTAGAGAAGGCTCTAAGCCTGAACTTCCCTTTGGGAAGATTTCCCAAAGGTCTAAACTGAAGTGGTAGCAAAGTGCGTTAGCGAGTACTTTGGGCAACAGTTTAAAGCTCAATCTACAATGGATTTTCAGTAATGATGATGAAATTTTTGCTTCCATTAGGCTATCTCCATTGATTCCATACTTGGTAGGAGAATAAAAATATATTGTATATGCACCTGCTAAGAATGATTTAATAAAATGGGTGTATGGAAGGAAGAATGGAAATTGGAGGAGCTACATTGAGTAGGCTGGACTTAAATATCATCTGTCCATCGTGACCAAAGAGAAAGCAGAGTATAGGGGTACAGATGCAGATACAGCAAGAAGATGGACTTGGAATCAAGTCTTGACTCTATCATTTAGCTAGATGGCCTTGAGAATATTCCTTAGTCTCTCTGAGTTTTATTTTTCTTACTTGTGAAATAGGAATAATATTTGTCACCATCAATTTACTATGAAACATACATGAGGTGTCACATGAAAATACTTAGCAAATGATCCAGTCCCTTAAAATCAGCAAATAAATAATAATAATAATATCTGTAGTAATAAGCTTAATTGAATATTATTCTTTGGTGAAGCATCTCCTCATGCCTTTTGTCAATTATTTTGTTGGGTTATTGTCTTCTGTTAACTTATAGATGGGACATGAATTCTTTACCAGATACAAGTATTATGAATATATTTTCAGAATCAGTGGCTTATATATTTATTATCTTGGTGGCATATTTTAATAACTACAATTTTTAAATTTTATTAAGTCCAACTTATTAATTATTCCAATATTAGAGCATTTTGATCAAATATAAGTAATATTTGCCTACTCTGAGGCTAGGATGTTCTCTATGCTTTCTTCTAGAAGCTGCATGGTTTCAATTTTTATCATTACACCTATAACACATCTCAATTTTTTTACATTTTTATTTGAGACAGAGAGAGAGAGAAGCAGAGGGAGGGGCAGGCAGAGGAAGAAGCAGGCTCCTTGCTTAGCAAGGAGCCTAACGCAGAATTCAATACTGGGACCCTGGGATCATAACCTGACCTTAACCAACTGAGCCATGCAGGAGTCCCCATCTCAATTTTTATGAATGGAATAAGGCAACTCAAGGTGTATGTGTGCATGTGTGTGTGTGTATATTTAAGTCAGGTTAATTGAGATACAATTTACTTGCAATAAAATTCACCTTTTTCAGGTGTGCTTGATGAGTTTTGATAAATGTATGCATTTAACCTCCACCACAGGTATAGAACATACTTAGAAATTGAGAAGTTTCTATAGCCATTTCAGTCAACTCTCACTTTCTTGCACCCCTAACTCCAGATAACTGCTGATATGTTCTCTGTCCCTTTGGCTTTGCTCTTTATAGAATGACCTATAAATGGAATCATGCAGTCCAAAACCTTTTCTGTCTGGATTCTTTTACACAGAACAATATCTTTGAAATTTGTCCACATCATTGCATGTATCCATAATTTATTCTTTTTATTGCTGAGTAGAATTTGAATTCATGGATTTATCATAATCCATTTATTCATTCAGCAGTTGTAAATGATGGATATTTGGGTCATTTCCAATTTTTGGCTATCATGAATAAGTGTCTATGAACATTTTATTTTTTTATTTTTTATTTTTTATTTTTTTAATTTTATTATGTTATGTTAGTCACCATACAATACATCATTAGTTTTTGATGTGGTGATCCATGATCTTTTGTTTTCGTATAACACCCAGTGCTCCATGCAGTACGTGCCCTCCTTAATACCTATCACCGGGCCAACCAATCCCCCCTCCCCACTCCCCTCCAAAACCCTGTTTGTTTCTCAGAGTCCATAGTCTCTCATGGTTCATCTCTCCCTCTGATTTCCACCCCATTCATTTTTCCCTTCCTTCTCCTAATGTCCTCCATGCTATTTCTTTGTTCCACAAATAAGCAAAACCATATGATAATTGAGTTTCTCTGCTTGACTTATTTCACTTAGCATAATCTCCTCCAGTCCCATCCATGTTGATGGAAAAGTTGGGTATTCATCCTTTCTGATGGCTGAGTAATATTCCACTGTATATATGGACCACATCTTCTTTATCCATTCATCTGTTGAAGGGCATCTCAGCTCTTTCCACATTTGGGCTATTGCAGACATTGCTGCTATGAACATTGGGGTGCATATGGCCCTTCTTTTCACTACATCTGTGTCTTTGGGGTAAATACCCAGCAGTGCAATTGCTGGGTCATAAGGTAGCTCTATTTTTAAACTTTTGAGGAACATCCACACTGTTTTCCAAAGTGGCTGTACCAACTTGCATTACCATCAACAGTGTAAGAGGGCTCCCCTTTCTCCACAACCTCTCCAACATTTGTTCTTTCTTTCCCTGTCCATTTTTGCCATTCTAATTGGTGTAAGGTGGTATCTCAATGTGGTTTTGATTTGAATTTCCCTGATGGCTAATGATCATGAATATTTTTTCATGTGTCTGTTAGCCATTGTATGTCTTCTTCAGAGAAGTGTCTTTTCATATCTTCTGCCCACTTTTTGACTTGATTATTTGTTTTTTGGTGTTGAGTTTGAGAAGTTCTTTATAGATCTTGGATACCAGGCCTTTATCGGTAGTGTCCTTTGCAAATATCTTCTGCCATTCTGTGGGTTGCCTCTTTGTTTTGTTGACTGTTTCCTTTGCTGTGCAGAAGCTTTTTATCTTGATGAAGTCCCAAAAGTTCATTTTTGCCTTTGTTTCACTAGCTTTTGGAGATGTATCTTGAAAGAAGTTGCTGTGGCCGATGTCAAAGAGGTTACTGCCTATGTTGTCCTCTAGGATTTTGATGGATTCCTGTCTCACATTGAAGTCTTTCATCCACTTTGAGTTTATCTTTGTGTATGGTGGTAGAGAATGGTTGAGTTTCATTCTTCTGCATGTGGCTGTCCAATTTTCCCAGAACCATTTATTGAAGAAACTGTCTTTTTTCCATTGCATGTTTTTTTCCTGCTTTGTCGAAGATTATTTGACCATAGAGTTGAGGGTCCATGTCTGGGTTCTCTATTCTGTTCCATTGGTCTATATGTCTGTTTTTGTGCCAGTGCCATGCTGTCTTGGTGATCACAGCTTTGTAATATAGCTTGAAATCGGGCAACGTGATGCCCCCAGCTTTGTTTTTCTTTTTCAACATTTCCTTGGCGGTTCGGGGTCTTTTCTGATTCCATACAAATTTTAGGATTGTTTGTTCCAGCACTTTGAAAAATGTCATTGGAATTTTGATTGGGATGGCATTGAAGGTATAGATTGCTCTGGGTAGCATAGACATTTTAACAATGTTTATTCTTCTGATCCATGAGCCTGGAATATTTTTCCATCTTTTTGTGTCCTCTTCAATTTCTTTCATGAGTGTTTTGTAGTTCCTAGAGTATAGATCCTTTACCTCTTTGGTTAGGTTTATTCCGAGGTATCTTATGGTTTTTGGTGCTATTGTAAATGGAATCATTTCTCTAATTTCTCTTTCTACAGTTGCGTTGTTAGTGTATAAGAAAGCAACTGATTTCTGTGCATTGATTTTATTATACATATTCTTTGTGTGGATATATGTTTCCAGTTCTCTAGATGTAGAATTACTGGATCATATGGAAAGTCTATGTTTAATACAAAACTGTCAATCTGTTCTCCAAAAGTAACTTTACCTTTCCACCAGCACTGTGTGAGTGTTTCAGTCACTCACATTATCCCCAGTACTTGGTATTTTTAGTATGGGTCACTGTAGTAAATATGCAGTGATATTGTGGTTGTAATTTGCATTTCCATGACAACTACTGACAGTGAGTATTTTCTCATGGGTTTATTTATATATATCCTTTAGTGAAATCTTTGTCCATTACTTTTTCAAATTGAATTGTCTTCCAATTATCAAATTGTAAGACTGCTTTATATAGACTGAACATATGTCTTTCAGCAGTTATGCTTTGTAATTACTTTTCTTCCAATGTGTGTGTGTGTGCGTGCACGTATGTGTTATTACAAAAGGGTGTTGAAGTCTGTCAAATGCTTTTTATGCATTTATTGAAATAGCTATATGGTTTCCCCATTTTAACCTGCTGAAATGATGATTTATCTTGTTTGATATTTGAATATTAAGCAGACTTTGTATTCCTGAAATAAACCTCACTTTATAATGAGACATTGCTTATGTATATTGCTGGGTTCTACTTACTAGAATTTGGGTTCTATTTACTAGAATTTTGTTAAAGATTTTTACATCTATGTCCATGGAGGCTACTGATCTACAGTTTTCTTTTCTTATAGTGTCTTTTTCTGATTTTGGTATCAGTGTAATGTTACCTTCATAAAATAATTTTAGATGTATTCATTTCTGTTCTGTCTTGTGGAGGTTTGAACAGGATTGGTATTATTACCTTCTCAAATGTTTGGTAGAATTCATCAACAAAGCCATCTGGGCAGGAGTCTTTTTGTGCGTGTACAAAAATGTTGATAGTTTTGAATTTAATTTCTTTAATAGTAAGGGCTATTCAGGTTACTATTTTTTCATAAGTGAGTAAGATTTAGTACCTTGTACCTTTCAAAAAATATGTACTTTTCGTCTAAGCTATAGAATATATTGACAAAAAGTTATTTGTAAGAGTCCTTTATTATCTTTTTAATGTCTGTATGATCTAAAGTAAAATCTTTTCCTTCTAGGTATAATAATTTGAGTCTTCTCTCTTCCTTTCTTGTTGGTTGGAGGTTTATAATTTTATTGATCATTTCAGAGAACTAGTTTTTACTTTACTGATTTTCTTTTTTGCTTTTATATGTCACTGATTATTCATTTCCCCCCTTTCCCTCCTTAAGTTTGATTTGCTCATTTTTTCTGGTTTCTTAAGGCAATAGCTTAGATCAGAGGTTGGCAAATTATAACCCATAGCCTATTTTTGTACAGCCTCTGAACTAAAAATGTTTTTTATATTTTAAAGGGTTGTAAAAAACATAGAGCAGTCAACAGAGACCATCTATGATCCACAAAGCCCAAAATGTTTACTAGTTAATCATTTATTTTCAAAGTTTACCAATTCCTGGCTTTGATCATTTATTTGAGTCTTTTTAAATATCAGCATTTAAAGCTACAAATTTCTGGGGCATCTGGATGGCCCAGTCAGTTAAGTGTCCGAATTTTGATTTTGGCTCAGGTCATGACCTCTGGGTCATGAGATCAAGCCCCTCATAGGGCTCCGTGCTCAGTGGGAAGTCTGCTTGGGATTCTCTCTCCTTCTCCCTCTGCCTCTCCTCTCATTTGTACTCTCTCTCTTTCTCTCAAATAAATAAATATATCTTTAAAAAAATAAAGCTACAAATTTCCCTTTAATCACTGCTTTGGCAGGACCCCACAGATTTGTTACACTGTTTTTTCTTCTTTATTTAAATAAAAGTATTTTCCAATTTGCCTTGTGATTTCTTCTTTGCCCTAAGGATTATTAACTAAGTGTTCCTTAATTTCCAATGTTTGGTTACTGATTTCTATGTAGTTAAATCCTGCTGTGGTCAGAAACATATTTTTTTTCCCTGTGAACTTAATGTTAGTTTCTATTTCTGTTCTTTCAGATTCACTGTTTTTTTTTTTTTCCTCCTGCAATGTTGATTCTGTTTATTTTATCCAGTATTTTATTTCATACATTCCGTTTGTCATTTCTAGAAGTTTAATTTACACAAACAGACACATATGTCCTTACTATAATTGGTGTTTTAGTATAAATCCTTCAGCACATTTATAAGATGTATGATTGCTGCTTTGAAGTTCTTGCCTGATTCTACCATTTCTATCATTTCCAACTCATTCTCCTACTGCTTATGGGTCATAATTTGCTAATTATTTGAATGTCTAGTATTTTTTAATTGGACGCCACTTTTTAATTGGACGCCATATGTTACATTGCTGAGTGTTTAGATTTTGTTATTTTACTTTAAAAATGTTAGTTTTCTTTGGGGGCAGCAGTTAAGTTTTCCTGGGATTATGTTGATACTTTGGGGTGGGGGTGATTATTTTAAAACTTTGTTAGGGAAGTCCTAGGATATCTTTATTTCTATAATTAATTTAGCCCTTCTAATAATTTTACTGATTTCTTCAAGTTTTCAATAAGTTCTTTGTACTCTGCTTGGACACAATTCAAATAACAATGTGAACTGTAGGAACTGTTCACCTCATAGCTCCCAGCATTTGTTCTTTGCATGGACTTGTAGAGTTTCACCTTTCACATTTGTAGATTAATACTCCACCAAAGGCTCAGGAGGACACCTTTGCAAATTTCTGGACCACTTCTTCTGTGTAGTTCCCTCTTGTCTGGTGATTTGCCCTCATTATTTCAGGTACATCCACCTCTCTGAACTCCCATCTGTCTCTTCAAATCAGCACGATGGCTGTGTTCCACTTGGGATTCCCCTCCTTGTTCTGTGGTCAGGACGTATGTCTCCAGGCAGAAGTCACTGTCAGCCATAAGCTCACCTCATTTGTTTCTCTCCTCTAAGCGATCACAGTCCTGTGCTGCCTTGTTTCCAGTGTTTTGAAACAATTGTTTTACATAGTTTGGCCAGTGTTCTAGTTATTTATAGGAGGGAGATAAATCTGGTCCCAATCACTCTAGTGGAAGTAGAAGTTGAAGTTCAGGAATATTTGAAAGATAGAATCAGCAGTATGTCCTGATGTATCAGATGTAGTATGTGAGAGTAAAAGAAGATGTCAAGTGTGTCTCCTGCATTTTTAAGCTGAGAAATGGAAAGGATGGAGACATCCTCAACTGAGATCGGAGTCTGTGGGAGAAGAAGTTATTGGAGGAAATCTCATTGTCAACTTGTTAATTCTGAGGTATCCATTAAGTAGGCAGAGGGAGATGCTGAGTAGGCAGTTATCTGTGTATTTTCTGGCTTTTAAGAGAGAGGAGCGGCTGAGGATATCATTGGGGGTTACTCAGTGTGATCACTAGCAGATCCAGTATAGATAGAAAATGAAGGAAGTCCAATGACCAAACCCAGGGCACTCCATCAGGAAAAAGGAGTGTGGTCCTGGGAATACGCTGACAGGAGAAGCAACTAGGTGGGGATAAAGTGAGCAGCCTGCAGTGGATGAGGGTCCAGGCTGAGGCTGGAGTCCCAGTGATAAGGCTACCATGTCCTTCATGATGAGAGGCTGGGGGACTCTTCCCTCTCTTCTGTGGGTGATGAAGAGATGGCTGACAGCATCAAAACCTTTCTCCAGGACCTTGCCAAGAGGATCAAAATCTCTGTCTGGTCTGGGCTATTTTTTTTAAAGACTTTATTTATTTATTTGACAGAGAGAGACACAGCGAGAGAGAGAACACAAGCAGGAGGAGTGGGAGAGGGAGGAGCAGGCTTCCCACTGAGCAGGGAGCCTGATGCAGGGCTCAATCCTAGGACCCTGGGATCATGACCTGAGCTGAAGGCAGACGCTTAACGGCTGAGCCACCCAGGCGCCCCAGGGTCTGAGCTATTTGTACCATCTCAAAGCTAGATGCCCAAATCCAGGAAAAAAGAGAGGAGCAGGGAAAGGCAAGTAGTGTCTTGGCACAGTGAAGAGAGTAGGTATAGTGCAGAATCAGAAGAGTGAGCCATGTATCGTTACTGGAATTTTCCAGTGCTGTGCTTGGAATGATAGAGTATTCTGGTATGTTCTCCACTTGTTTCATCAAGCATTTATTCCTGAGCTTCAGTCAGTAATAGCACAACCTATGGGTGATCCATGGCTACTTGGAGATGTTTGGTCTTGGCTGGAATTCTTTCTCACATCAATTTCCAGTGTTCTTTAGGTACTCCCCATCTATGCTTAGCAAAGTTGCCAGTGCCATTGGTTTCAAGATATAGTGGATCTGGCATTTGAGGTATCAGGGAGGAAGCTTCCCCCATCCTCTAGTATCAGCAAAACAATTGCTCACATGCTCTTCAGCAGTTTGCTGCTGACTCTCTTCTTTATCCAGGGGATGCTGTGAGTCTCTTTCCCACCCATCTTGCTGGTAAACTGGTTAGTCTTCTGCATATGTCCCTGTCTACTCACTAAACTGCTTTGAATATCCTAGTTCAATAAAGGAATCAAAACGCACCTGTCACTGTCAGTCAGTAAGTAATTGGCCTTACTAGCTTGGCTGTGGTTTGTCTTGGCTCTCCTCATAGGAATGCCATCCCCATACATTATCAATGGCTGCCTTTTCTCTATCCTCCTTCCTTTACTCATGTCAACTCAATGAATGGCAAAGAGCCCATGCATCTCTTCTTGGTGGTCTTCTTAAGCAAAGACTCTTCCACAAGACCATCTACCTGCAATCTGCCCTGAGCACTGATTCTCCTCAGAGCAGTTCTCTTCACTGCATTGATCTCCCATTAACTGCAGGCTGCTGCCCACCTGCACCCCCTACCCCTTACTGCCTGTGTCCAAAGGGGCCAGAGGGGAGGGGTGAGATTGGAAGGACCACTGGGGCAAATCTTCTCACAGTTCTCCTTGCCCCAATTTTCCCCGGGGCCCTCTGCATATTCCTTTCTCTCTGAGGAATTGGGATTTTTGTCTCTGGGGAACATAAGGCAGAATCTTCCTGACACCCATATGTGGATTTTTAACAACCAACCCCCTCAGCCTGAAAGGGCCCCAGGATTTTCCCCAGCACTTTTCTAACATTTGCCAGCCCCTGTGTGGTGACTGACTTGATACCTTCGTTTTCTCTCCCTGCTGTTTATGTTCCCACCTCCTCTTCCTACCCCCCATCACCACTGGATGAATGGATTTTATAATTCTGTCTGTTACATTTTATACATTTGTTATTTTTGTTGTTTTTCGGTTGTAAGGACCAAGGGCAGGTGGCCCCAAGATGGGCCACTTTGGCATGAAGATTATTTTGAGTTAAAAAACAATCAAAGCCCAGCAAATTCATGAAAAGCACTTTATTTCCAACTCAACCGCCTAAAAAGAATTTAGACAGAGGGCTTGCTCAAGGAAGAGAGCTATTGATGAGGGATAGAAACAGAAAAAGGTTCACCTTTAGCCTAGAAGGCTGACCTATAGCCTGCATAGCTTCAATAAGGATCATATATGGGCTGGTTGCTGCATTCTTAAAGGGTCTCATGACTGTCTGTACATCTCACTGATATTTAATATTGAACTGAATGATAAGCCCCAAAGAAATCTTATGAGAGTAGTTTTATGAGTAGAAATTCAAAGAAGACATTTATGATCTAATACTCCCTGCACATCCCCTCCCCCTTGAGCATTAAGCACATAACCACCAGCTTCATATAGCAAAAATGCAACTCTTTCTGCCCATGGGTCCTGTCCCCATGCTACTCAAATAAACTTACTAACTTGAACTATAAAACATCTCAAGAATTCTTTCTTGGCCATTGTGCTCCACGATCCCACAACACTATCACCATAGGTAACTACATTATGATATGAACTAGGTAGGCAGACAGGAGGAATCCAACAAGGCTTGTTTGATCGAAGTCCTCTCTGTCCCCTTGTTGTAGCCCAGGAAAGATTTGTTTACCCCTTTTTTTTTTTACATTACAATTACTCTTTTATCTTCCTATGAATCACTTTCCTTTCCTTTGAAGTCCCAAACCCCTACCCCCCTCTCTTCAGTTCAGAATCATGTACAGACCTCATTTTGCCCATCTTTGGAATTTCCTGTCTGTGTGGATTCCTCTTACACATGAAATTAAATTTGATTTTCTCCCGTTAATCTGTTTCATGTCAATTTGATTCTTAGTCCAGCTCAAAGGCCCTTAAGGGGCAGAGGAAATTCTTCCTTCCCAACCCTGTGAAGCACATACACTGGATGTGGAGCCAAGGAGTATCTCAGTTGTTGCTGGACACTTGTAACTCAGGTTAGCTTGCTCCACTGGGCAGGGCGTGGGGAACTGAGGAGATGGAACAGGAGGAAAAGCCTCCTTACAGAGAGATCTGCTAGATTTTGAGGAATCATTTTCTTTATTTATTTATTAAATTTATAAATTTTTAAATCCCAAACCTCTGATTGCTTGGTGGTTTTTTGGTTTTTGGTTTTGTTGTTGTTCTTGTTATTGTTGACGTTATTTTAAGAAACTATAGGGGTGGGGGTGGGCAGATGTCCAAACAAGTGTATAATTTTAAATGTCACAATTAAACCTGAGCTAGTCTCCCCTCCACCAAAACTCCCCAAAAACAACTTTGCTACTAGGTAGCAATGTAACCTTTGGTAACTCACTTTATCTATGTATTATTGTTGCTTTCTGTGTAAAATGAAGCAAGTGAACTGATAAAATCCAAGATCTCTTTCAGCTTTGAAATTCTCATGTACCTTTTCCACCTATACAGGCAGTTCCAGATAGAAAACTTAAATGTTAAGAAGTTCTGAGGTTTTGGGGCACCTGGGTGGCTCAGTCGTTAAGTGTCTGCCTTCGGCTCAGGTCATGATCCCAGGGTCCTGAGATCGAGCCCTGCATGGGGCTCCCTGCTGCGCAGGAAGACTACTTCTCCCTCTCCCACTCCCCTGCTTGTGTTCCCTCTCTCGCTGTGTCTCTCTCTGTCAAATAAATAAATAAAATCTTTAAAAAAAAAAAGTTCTGATGTTTTCCAATAATGTACAAAAAAAGTAATTTAAATAAATTAAAATATTGTGAAAGCAAAGCAAATCAATGGCTCTGAGATTTCAAGGTCTAGTTCACTACCTACTGGAAGAAAATTATAGCAAAAAATAAAGAAGCAAGGATTATGGCTAAAAATAGAAAAAGAGTAGGTGGCAGAATATATAATTGTATAGAAGTCTGAGAAATATACAGGCTGGCAAATGAGTTTAATATTAAAATGTCAAAGAAAGAGTCTGAAAGGGATAATTGAAGGTCAAGAGTAAGCAAGTCCCAATAGTTCATTTTTGCCCTTGCTTCCCTTGCCTTTGGCGATGTTTCTAGGAAGAAGTTGCTGGGGCTAAGGTCAAAGAGGTTGCTGCCTGTGTTCTCCTTTAGGATTTTGATGGACTCCTGTCTCACATTGAGGTAAAAAGCTTTTGCAAAGCAAAGGAAACAGTCAACAAAACCAAAAGACAACTGACAGAATGGGAGAAGATATTTGCAAATGACATATCAGATAAAGGGTTAGTATCCAAAATCTATAAGGAACTCATCAAACTCAACACCCAAAGAACAAAGAATCCAATCAAGAAATGGGCAGAAGACACGAACAGACATTTTTCCAAAGAAGACATCCAAATGGCCAACAGACATGAAAAAGTGCTCAATATTGCTCAGCATCAGGGAAATCCAAATTAAAACCTCAATGAGATACCACTTCACACCAGTCAGAATGGCTAAAATTAACAAGTCAGGAAATGAGAGATGTTGGCGGGGATGCGGAGAAAGGGGAACCCTCCTACAGTGTTGGTGGGAATGCAAGCTGGTGCAGTCACTCTGGAAAACTGTATGGAGGTTCCTCAAAAAGTTGAAAATAGAGCTACCATATGATCCAGAAATTGCACTACTGGGTATTTACCCCAAAGATACAAAAGTAGGGATCCGAAGGGGTACGTGCACCCCGATGTTTATAGCAGCCATGTCCACAATAGCCAAACTGTGGAAAGAGCCAAGATGTCCATCGACAGATGAATGGATAAAGAAGATGTGGTATATATATATACAATGGAATATTATGCAGCCATCAAAAGGAATGAGATCTTGCCATTTGCAATGACGTGGATGGAACTGGAGGGTATTATGTTGAGTGAAATAAGTCAAACAGAGAAAGACATGTATCATATGATCTCACTGATATGAGGAATTCTTAATCGCAGGAAACAAACTGAGTGTTGTTGGAGTGGGGGGTGGGGTGGGAGGGATGGGGTGACTGGGTGATAGACACTGGGGAGGGTATGTGCTCTGGTAAGCGCTGTGAATTGTGCAAGACTGTTGAATCTCAGATCTGTACCTCTGGAACAAATAATGCAATATATGTTAAGAAAAAAAAAAGAAGAAGAAGAAGGTAGCAGGAGGGGAAGAATGAAGCAGGGGAAATCGGAGGGGTAGACGAACCATGAGAGACGATGGACTCTGAAAAACAAACTGAGGGTTCTAGAGGGGAGGGGGGTGGGAGGACGGGTTAGCCTGGTGGTGGGTATTGAGGAGGGCACATTCTGCATGGAGCACTGGGTGTTATGCACAAACAATGAATCATGGAACACTTCATCTAGAACTAATGATGTAATGTATGGGGATTAACATAAGAATAAAAAAAATAAATATAAAAGAAAAAAAAAGAGTAAGCAAGAGAACGGAAAGCTTGCAGGAACAAAAGCTACTGAGAGCAAACCGGGACAGATTACTTAGCCCGAACCCGGAAAGGGCGGGGCAATTCTGCCTCCGGCAAAGACAGTTGAGAATCACTGTAACAGGCCCCTCCCCCCAGAAGAGCAGCAAAAACAGCCAGCCAAGACCAAGGTTACCGATTAATGAGAATGGCAGAACTCCCGCACTAGGGGAATACAGCACATAGAATTCATAGCTTTTTTCCCCCAGATTCTTTAGTCTTTCGAAGTTAATTTTTTTAATTTTCTTTTTTTTCTTTCTTCTTTTTTGAATTTTTCTTTTTAACCTTTTCAACCAACATTTTATCAATCCCTTTTTTAAAAATCTTTTTTATTTTTCATTTTTAGAGTCATATTATATCCCTTAATAGTAGTTAAACTTATTTTTGGTATACATATAAGTTTTTCTCTTTTTAATATTTTGGGATACAGTTGCTTCTAAAGGACCAAAATATACCTTAAATCTCTAGTGTATAGCTTTGTTCTAGTCTCCTGCCTGATCACATTCTCTCCCTTTTTTTTTTCTCAACCAACTTCTTATCTTATCAATTCCTTTTATAAAATCTTATATATGTTCATCTTTACAGTCATATTCCATTCCTTCATCATATTTACTCTTATTTTTATACATATTTAAGTTTTTCTTTCTTTAAAATTTTGGGAGACATTTTCTTCAAACAGACCAAAATATGCCCAAAATCTAGTGTGTGGAACTGATCTATGCACCAGCCTGATCATATTTGATCATATTCTTTTTTTATATCTTTTTTTCTCTTTCCCTTTCTTTTCCCCCAGTTTCAGGTCTCTTCTGATTTATTTAGTGCATATTTTTCTGGGATTGTTGTTACCCTGTTAGCATTTTGTTCTCTCATTCATCTATTGTTCTCTGGACAAAATGACCAGATGGAAAAAAATCACCTCAAAAAAAAGAACAAGGTGCAGTACCTACTGCCAGGGATCTAATCAATATGGACATTAGTAAGATGTTGGAACTAGAGTTCAGAATGACGATTTTAAAGATACTAGCTGGGCTTGTAAAAAGCATGGAAGATACTAGAGAAATCCTTTCTGGAGAAATAAAAGAACTAAAATCTAACCAAGTCAAAATCAAAAAGACTATTAACGAGGTGCACTAAAAAATGGAGGCTCTAACTGCTAGGATTAATGAGGCAGAAGAGAGAACTAGTGATAGAGAAGACCAAATGTTGGAAAATAAAGAAGCGAGAAAAAGAGAGATAAACAACTACTGGATCATGAGGGCAGAATTCAAGAGATAAGTGATACCATAAGATGAAACAATATTAGAATAACTGGGATCCCGGAAGAAGAAGAAAGAGAGAGGGAGGCAGAGGGTATACTGGAGCAAATTATAGCAGAGAACTTCCCTAATTTGGGGAAGGAAACAGGCATCAAAATCGAGTAGGCACAGAGAACCCCTCTCAAAATCAATAAAAATAGGTCAACACCCCGACATCTAATAGTAAAACTCACAAGTCTCAGAGACAGAGATGAAATCCTGAAAGCAGCTTGGGACAAGAGTTACGTAACCTACAATGGTAGAAAATTTAGACTGGCAACAGACCTATCCACAGAGACCTAGCAGGCCAGAAAGGACTGGCAGGATATATTCAGAGCACTAAATGAGAAAAATATGCAGCCAAGAATACTATATCCAGCTAAGCTGTCATTGAAAATAGAAGGAGAGATAAAAAGCTTCCAGCAAAACAAAAACTAAAGGAATTTGCAAACACAAAACCAGCCCTACAAGAAATATTGAAAGGGGTCCTCTAACCAAAGAGAGAGCCTAAAAGTAACATAGACCAGAAAGGAACACAGACAATACACAGGAACAGTCACCTTACAGGCAATACAATGGCACTAAATTCCTATCTTTCAATAGTTACCTTGAATGTAAATGTACTAAATGTCCCAATCAAAAGACACAGGGTATCAGATTGGATAAAAAAAACAAGACCCATTGATATGCTGTCTGCAAGAGACTCCTTTTAGACCCAAAGACACACCCAGATTGAAAGTGAGGGGTTGGAAAACCATTTACCATCCTAATGGACACCAAAAGAGCTGGGGTGGCAACCTTCTATCAGATAAATTAGATTTTAAAACAAAGACTGTAATAAAAGATAAGGAAGGACACTATATCCAACTTAAAAGGTCTATCCAATAAGATCTAACAATTGTAAATATCTATGCCCCTAACATGGGAGCAGCCAATTATATAAGCCAATTGATAACAAAAGCAAAGAAATACATTGACAACAATACAATAATAGTAGGGGATTTTCACACCCCCTCACTGAAATGGACAGATCATCTAAGCAAAAGATCAACAAGGAAATAAAGACTTTAAATGACACACTGGACCAAATGGACTTCACAGATATATTCAGAACATTCCATCCTAAAGCAATAGAATACGCGTTCTTCTCTAGTCCCCATGGAACATTCTCCAGAATAGATCACATCCTAGGTCACAAATCAGGTCTCAACAAGTACCAAAAGATTGGCATCATTCTGTGCATATTTTCAGACCACAATGCTTTGAAACTAGAACTCAATCACAAGAGGAAAGTCAGAAAGAGCTCAAATACATGGAGGCTAAAGAGCATACTACTAAAGAATGAATGGGTCAACAAGGAAATTAAAGAAGAATTAAAAAAATACATGGAAACAAATGAAAATGAAAACACAACTATTCAAAATCTTTGGGATGCAGCAAAGGCAGTCCTAAGAGGAAAGTATATAGCAATATAAGCCTTTCTCAAGAAACAAGAAAGGTCTCAAATACACAACCTAACCCTACACTTAAAGGAGCTAGAGAAAAAAACAGCAAATAAAGCCTAAACCCAGCAGGAGAAGAGAGATAATAAAGATCAGAGCAGAAATTAATGAAATAGAAACCAAAAGAACAATAGAACAGATCAATGAAACTAGGAGCTGGTTCTTTGAAAGAATTAACAAGATTGATAAACCCTTGGCCAGACTTATCAAAAAGAAAAGAGAAAGGACCCAAATAAGTAAAATCATGAATGAAAGCAGAGAGATCACAACCAATAGCAAAGAAATACAAACAATTATAAGAACATATTATGAGCAACTCTATGCCGGCAAATTCGATAATCTGGAAGAAATAGATGCATTCTTAGAGATGTATAAACTAGCAAAACTGAACCAGGAAGAAATAGAAAACCTGAACAGACCTATAACCACTAAGGAAATTGAAGCAGTCATCAAAAATCTCCCAACAAACAAAAGCCCAGGGCCAGATGGCTTCCCAGGGGAATTCTACCAAACATTTCAAGAAGAATTAATACTTATTCTGAAACTGTTCCAAAAAATAGAAATGGAAGGAAAACTTCCAAACTCGTTTTATGAGTCCACCATTACCTTGACCCAAAACCAGAGAAACACCCCATCAAAAAGGAGAATTACAGACCAATATCCCTGATGAATCCATGGATGCAAAAATTCTCACCAAAATACCAGCCAATAGGATCTAACAGTACATGAAAAGGATTATTCACCACGACCAAGTGGGATTTATTCCTGCGCTGCAAGTTTGGTTCAACGTCCGCAAATCAATCAAAGTGATACAATACATTAATAAAAGAAAGAACAAGAACCATATGCTCTTCTCAATAGATGCAGAAAAAGCATTTGACAAAGTACAGCATCCTTTTTTGATTAAAACTCTTCAGAGTATAGGGATAGAGGGTACATACCTCAATATCATAAAAGCCATCTATGAAAAACCCACAGCGAATATCATTCTCAATGGGGAAAAATTGAGAGCTTTCCCCCTAAGGTCAGGAACAGGGCAGGGATGTGCACTATCACCACTGCTATTCAACATAGTGCTAGAAGTCCTAGCCACAGCAATCAGACAACAAAGAGAAATAAAAGGCATCTGAAGCAGCAAGGAAGAAGTCAAACTCTCACTCTTTGCAGATGATATGATACTTTATGTGGAAAACCCCAAAGACTCCACCCCAAAACTGCTAGATCTCATACAGGAATTCAATGAAGTTGCAAGATATAAAATGAATGCACAGAAATCAGTGGCATTCCTATACACCAACAAGACAGAAGAAAGAGAAATTAAGGAGTCGATCTCATTTACAATTGCACCCAAAACCATAAGATACCTAGGAATAAATCTAACCAAAGAGGCAAAGAATCTGTACTCATAAGACTATAAAATACTCATGAAAGAAATTGAGGAAGACACAAAGAAATGGAAAAACATTCCATGCACATGGATTGGAAGAACAAATATTGTGAAGATGTCCATGCCACCTAGAGCAATCTACACATTCAATGCAATCCCTATCAAAATACCATCCACTTTTTTCAAAGGAATGGAACAAATAATCCTAAAATTTGTATGGAATCAGAAAAGACCCTGAATAGCCAGAGGAATGTTGAAAAAGAAAAGCAAAGCTGGTGGCATCACAATTCTGGACTTCCAGCTCTATTACAAAGCTGTCATCATCAAGACAGTACAGTACTGACACAAAAACAGACACATAGGTCAATGGAACAGAATAGAGAGCCCAGAAATGGATCCTCAACTCTATAGTCAACCAATCTTCGACAAAGCAGGAAAGAATGTCCAGTGGAAAAAAGACAGTCTCTTCAACAAATGGTGTTGGGAAAATTGGACAGCCATATGCATAAGAATGAAACTGGACCATTTCCTTATACCACACACAAAAATAGACTCCAAATGGATGAAAGACCTAAATGTGAGATAGGAGTCCATCAAAATCCTAAAGAAGAACATAGCCAGCCACCTCTTCAACCTTAGCCGCAGCAACTTCTTCCTAGAAACATCGCCAAAGGCAAGGGAAGCAAGGGCAAAAATGAACTGTTGGGATTTCATCAAGATAAAAAGCTTTTGCACAGCAAAAGAAACAGTCAACAAAACCAAAAGACATCCGACCGAATGGGAGAAGAGATTTGCAAATGACATATCAGATAAAGGGCTAGTATCCAAAATCTATAAAGAACTTATCAAACTCAACACCCAAAGAACAAATGATCCAATCAAGAAATGGGCAGAAGACATGAACAGACATTTTTCCAAAGAAGACATCCAAATGGCCAACAGACACATGAAAAAGTGCTCAAGATCGCTCGGCATCAGGAAATCCAAATTAAAACGTCAATGAGATACCACCTCACACCAGTCAGAATGGCTAAAATTAACAAGTCAGGAAATGAGAGATGTTGGCGGGGATGCGGAGAAAGGGGAACCCTCCTACACTGTTGGTGGGAATGCAAGCTGGTGCTGCCACTCTGGAAACAGTATGGAGGTTCCTCAAGAAGTTGAAAATAGAGCTGCCCTATGACCCAGCAGTTGCACTACTGGTATTTACCCTAAAGATATAAATGTAGTGATCCAAAGGGTACATGCACCCTGATGTTTATAGCACCAATATCCATAATAGCCAAACTATGGAAAGAGCCAAGATGTCCATTGACAGATGAATGATTAAAGAAGAAGTGGTATATATATACAATGGAATATTATGCAACCTTCAAAAGGGATGAAATCTTGCCATGTGAAACGACATGGATGGAACTGAAGGGTATTATGCTGAGCGAAATAAGTCAATCAGAGAAAGACATGTATCATATGATCTCACTGATATGAGGAATTCTTAATCTCAGGAAACAAACTGAGGGTTGCTGGAGTGGTGGGGGGTGGGAGGGATGGGGTGGCTGGTTGATAGACATTGGGGAGTGTATGTGCTATGATGAGCTCTGTGAATTGTGTAAGACTGTGGAATCACCGACCTGTACCTCTGAAACACATAATACATTATATGTTAAAAAAAAAAAAAAGAAGATAGTAGGAAGTGAAAAATGAAGGGGGGGAATCGGAGGGGGAGATGAACCATGAGAGACTATGTACTCTGAGAAACAAACTGAGGGTTCTAAAGGGGAGGGGGGTGTGGGGATGGGTTAGCCTGATGATGGGTATTAAAGAGGTCATGTACTGAATGGAGCACTGGGTGTTATATGCAAACAATCATGGAACACTACATCAAAAACTAATGATGTAATGTGTGGTGATTAACATAACATAATAAAATTTAAAAAATGTAAAATAAAAAAAAAAAGAGTAAGCCAGAGAACCTTTGACTGAAAAAGCTGTAAATATACAGAACAGGAAGAAATACAGAAAATGTAAATCTATTTAAAATGTTTATTTAAACAAATGAAGGCTACAAAACTTTTGATGACTCAAATAAGGAGGAGGGAAAGTAATTAGCATTTACTGAATATCTATTATGTGTCAGGCATTGGCCAGGTGGTTTACATAGCCTATGTAATTTATGAGTTCATTGAAGACTTAAAAAAAGAAACTAGGACCATCACGAATAATTATTGTTCATTATGCACAAGTCTTGAGGAGTCAAAGAAATCTTGGTTGTTGGTCCTGAATTTTAGTAGGACTTCAACACAGGCTCGTCATCTGTAGTTTGAATATTTCTCAGGTGATTGTGATGCACAGCCAAGCTCAAAAATCACAGATCTAAAGCACACCTTTTACCTTGACAGGTTCACATTCAATTGGTGAAAACAATGCATTGCTGTGATTGTGCAGGAGAGAGTGGGAAGCTGTGGGGATGTGCAGAGACCCCTGGAAGAGCTGGAAAATGGAAAGGAGATGGGAAATCAAAGCAGTTCCTGGGGCTGGACCAGACCGCGTCTCCTGAGGAAGTCCTGCTTCAATCGTGTGGATTTCAACTAGGATAAGACTAGCAAGGAAGATAAGTGAATCCATATGATAATTCTTTTTCTCTGTTTGACTTATTTCACTTAGCATAATCTCCTCCAATTCCAGCCATGTTGATGCAGAAGTTGGGTATTCAGTCTTTCTGATGGCTGAGTAATATTCCATTGTATATACGGACCACATCTTCTTTATCCGTTCGTCTGTTGAAAGGCATCTTGGCTCCTTCTACAGTTTGGCTATTGTGGACTTGCTGCCAAGAACATTGGGGCGCATATGGCCCTTCTTTTCACTACATCTGTATCTTTGGGGTAAATATCCAGCAGTGCAATTTCTGGGTCATAGGGTAGCTCTATTTTTAACTTTTTGAGGAACCTCCACACTGTTTTCCGAAGTGGCTGTACCAACTTGCATTCCCACCAACAGTGTAAGAGGGTTCCCCTTTCTCCACAACCTCTCCAACATTTGTTGTTTCTTTCCCTGTCCCTTTTTTCCATTCTAACTGGTGTAAGGTAGTATCTCAATGTGGTTTTGATTTGAATTCCCCTGATAGCTAATGATGTTGAACATTTTTTCATGTGTCTGTTAGCCATTTGTATGTCTTCTTTGGAGAAGTGTCTGTTCATGTCTTCTGCCCATTTTTTGACTTGATTATTTGTTTTTTGGGTGTTGAGTTTGAGAAGTTCTTTATAGATCTTGGATATCAGCCCTTTATCTGTAGTGTCATTTGCAAATATCTTCTCCCATTCTGTGGGTTGTATCTTTGTTTTGCTGTTTCCTTTGCTGTGCAGAAGCTTTTTATCTTGATGAAGTCCCAAAAGTTCATTTTTGTTTTTGTTTCCCTTGCCTTTGGAGACATGTTTTGAAAGAAGTTGCTGTGGCAGATAAGGAATAGCATGGAGGAAATTAGGAGCAGGAAGGGAAAAATGAAGGGGAGGAAATCGGAGGGGGAGATGAACCATGAGAGACTACGGACTCTGGGAATCAAACTGAGGGTTTTAGAGGGGAGGGGGGTGGGGGATGTGTGAGCCCGGATGGGTATTAAAGAGAACACTTGTTTCATGGAGCATGGGGTGTTATACACAAACAATGAATCATGGAACACTACATCAAAAACTAATGATGCACTGTGTGGTGACTAACATAACATAATAAAAAATCATATATAAAAAACCCTAATAATGCAAAGTTAAGAAAATGAAATTTTATTTTGCAGTGTATTTTTATTATTGCATTAGAATGCAGAGTTTGATGCAGATAAGAATAGTGTATTACTTACAACTTACTATTCCTCATCATAATCCAAGCTCTGGAATACTGGAAGTTCTCAGTAAATATTTGTTAAAATTGAAAAATTGATAAATGACTAAATAAAGTGAATTAGATGATCCTTCTCCTGCATGATATATATTTTTAAAAAGCTAGCGAGGAAGATAATGTCATAATTGACTAATCTTAACTACTGGTCAGTGTAATATCAGAATTGGTAAAGCAGAGCTGGAGAGTGACAGGGTCCTTAGGAGAGTCATCATCAAGTACAAATTGCAATATACCACAAGCTCCATCCAGGTTTATATTCAAGACTCTGTGAGGTATGCTAGGAGGCACCCCAGGCAGGTAATAGCATTGAGGTCCCACAGCAGCCAGGGCAGTAACAAGGGCAATTCTTAGATGTGTCCTGGGGAAGAAGGATGGAAGTAGCAAGAATTAGGCAGCTCAGCCGGGTCCCAGCCAAGGGGATGGGGTTCAGAACTCAGTGGCTCTCTTAGTTACCGGGAACTAGAGCAAACATGAGATGTCAAGTCACAGGCCCCCTCCTACTAAATGGAAAGGCACAGTGAGGTCAAGGGGGGACATCAGAGTCTTTCAGGTACACACCTATGAGTCTACACCAGGACCCCAGATTCCAGGCCACTCTTGTGTGGAAGACAAGCCCGTGAGCTCCAAAGGCAGGTGACCCTTTCTGAATTCCAGCATTGCCACCATGTTTGTGTGAACTTCGCCAAGTTACTTAACCTCTATGAGCCTTAATTTTCTGCCTGTTAGATGAGTATCAGAATAAGAGTTCTACCTCATAGGGTTTTTGTTAGGATTAACTGAAGTAAGATATGTATATTTCACAGTAAAGAACCACTGAAAAGAGTTAGAAAATGTTCACAAGGGCTAGCTGTTGCTGTTACCATGAGCTGGTGAGGAAGACCAGTCAGGCAATGGCTATGGGATTTGGGGAGGGTGGGGGAAATGGGTGGTGGGGAAGGGTCAAGAGGGACCTAAAGTGAAGAGATAAACAGGAAATGAGAATTTGAACTACAGGAGGGGTTGAAAAGAAGAGAGGATTGAAATCATACAGGAAAGCACAGGTTAAGAGATCTTGGTGATTTGGCTGTGAAGAAGCAACAGCCCTGTCCAAGCTGCCACAAAGAGTTGAAGCATTAGTGACTGGGGGTGATAGGGTAACTGGGACAGAAAGAGGAAGTGTGCCAGGGAGAAAGGGTTTGGGAAGAAGAGGAGAGTGAGTCAGAGAAATTGGGATTTGAAACTACAATGTAGAGATGAGTCAAAGCCCCAGGTGGAGTTTGGGGATCCATCAATAAGAGCTGAGAGAGCTGAGAGGTGGTGGTGGGGTGGGTGGTGGGGACAGAGACACAGAGAGGCAGTTTTGAGAGGAAGACCCATAAAGAGGGGGAGAACACACCAAAAAAGAGTAGAATCAGGACTCGAGAGGTGGCAGCTCATGGCACGGAGGGCAGCAGAAACAAGGAAGGGACAAAAAAGCAGCGCTATCAAGCAGCTAAGTCTGCGGAGAGCCCAGATGCAACATGAGGACGTCCAGGCACTGATCACCCATGTCCATAGTGGGTGATGAGGAAAACAAAGGTAAGAGAAATGTAACTTAAATTAAATCTCCTTACAGCTTGCAGCCCACTGATGGACACCTGAAACATGCAGAGCATAACCTGCCTCAAGGAACTCATGGCTGCCTTAGGACTTATGTTTTATTAAAGACTAAAAGTAACCTTATCTTAACAGCAGCTGGTCCTCAAGGTCCTGAAAGCCTTGAATCCATATTCCTTAGAGACTTATGCTATCCCTAACCCCCACGAACTAAAAAGTATATAATCAGTCACTGCTCACCATCCCAGGGCAGCTCTTTCTGCCCACAGGTCCTGTCCCCATGCTATAACAAAATCACCATTTTGCACCAAAAACATCTCAAGAATTCTTTCTTGGCCATTCACTCTTGAACCCAAACTTCACATCATATCAGCCAGTGGAAGAAACAGCCTCACTCAGGCTTTAACTTTCCTCTTTGGTGAAAAGGGAGTTAACAACTGATCTCTGAGGGCGAAATGCTGTGTGGAGCCAGATTGGTGGGGCAGAAACCAGGCTGTGTGGGATAATAGAGCTCTTTAAACAGAATGCAGTGAGGGAACTCTGAATTTTTCAGAATTTTTAAGGTGAAAGGAACTTGTATAATAGTTTCAAAGATCAGCAAGGTCAAAGGAAGGTGGTCCAGTAACCATAGGTGCAGAGTATTGACCTGGCTTCTAGTGGAAAAATAAAACAGTCTATAATAGTGGGCATAATAGAATAAAATCGGCAAAAGAATCCTATGACAGGTGTCCTTTCTCTCAGATATTCTCTGTGAAACATTCTGGTTCTTCTGGTTCTTACAAATTGAATCAAACCCGCCAAAGCCTGGAGAGGTAGGAAAGCCAGAACCATGGAGTAGCTTGGAAACAAAGGCAGTCCTTAATGGAGACTATAAATATTCATTTAAATATCTTAGGGTTCTGATTAACTGCTTATGATGTCCTGTGGACTAACACAAAACTACCTTCTCATGTCCTTATACTTTACATAACATTAAGTTTGTTCGTCACCACTAAGGAAGTCAGTAAGCAACAGTCTTGATATATAAAGTGTGTATGAGATTTCATATTCATGGACCTTAAGATGAAATGAAGTTTAATTAAGCAATAAAAGCCTAGAATTTCTATGATATGTTGGCGGTGACAAAGCTAACAGTTTCTTTATTACAGTGTTCTACCTTACTATAAAATTGTTCTGGGCAAAACTAACCCAAGTCTAAGGGTCCTACAATACATGAAAGCACATTTAAAGGAAAACAGTTTAGAAAAATCTCTCAGCAGATAATGGTTCAGATCATTTAGTGCGCTTGGACCTTTAACAACGAACAGAAGATTTCTCCAAAGAAAGATTTTCTCAGAAAAAGAATGCTTTTTCATGGATGATGATGTTATTAAGAAAATGTTTTGTGTTCAAGAGTGAAAACTTAACAAAAGCCTTTTGAATTTTAGCCCAGAAAATCTGTCTGGATTTTGATTTAACATTTACCAAGTATATCTGGCATACAGATCTAGACAGACATTGCCAGACAGAGCTCAATGCTATGAGATTAGAGTTTCTGAATTTACTTCTTCCTTTAGCTCACACAGACTTTAGTTTAAGCTCAGTTTCCTTCCAAAGGCAATAACTGGCCCTAGACAGACTCCTTACTTGGCATAAAACAAAGACAATAGGGAGTCTTCATTTTGGTATTCAGGAAAGTTTCTTGGTTACTAACCCATGCATAGTTAATAACAACTACTTTTTTGTATTGTTTGTTTATAAATCATTTCAATATAAATCATCCCATCATCTCTGGATATAATCATCCTGAGATGTACTTACTATCCTCATTTTTCAGGTGAAGAAAACATAATGGCTCAGTCATTAGGCATCTGCCTTCAGCTTGGGTCATGATCCCAGGGTCTTGGTTTCGAGCCCCGCGTCGGGCTCCCTGCTCCACGGGAAGCCTGCTTCTCCCTCTCCCACTCCCCCTGCTTGTGTTCCCTCTCTTGCTGTGTCTCTCTCTGTCAAATAAATAAATAAAATCTTTATAAAAAAAGAAACAGAATGGAAATAAATACAATAAGTCAGTGCTATGCGATATTTTCTGGATTCCTAAGGTGATCTGGGTGGGAGATGGAATCAAATGAGTCCTAGGGACAGTGAAATTGGGAGAGGAGATAACATGAAAGGAAGAGCAGAAGACAGGCCAATAGAGACAGTGGGAACATATGAGGTTTCACAATGATTTTTCTATCTGAATCCATGGTCTTGTCAGGAAACAGGTGACCACCTCCTCTGAATCGACAAGCATGATATCTAATCTGAAGCTTAAAATGGAGACTATATTGGACATCTTCAGAACCTATGGTTGTCATATACATGTAGTTGACCCTCCAGAGTTGAATTAAACAATTGAACTGATGGACTTTTAGTTGGTTGGACCTTTAGAATTTCTTCATGATCTTCAGACTCACAAGAATTTATATAATGAAGCATGGATCTTTTTTTACTGCCTGTGATTTTAATATGTTTAAAATTAAAACCACACTAATGTTCTAGAAGAACTGTTGGTTCTCAAAATTTAAGCACGCATTCTCTATACTAAAATGATTGTAATAAGAACCACTCCATTTTATTTGTTTATTTATTAGATAAGTATTTTTTTGAGTACCTGGTAAGTGCAAGGTACTTTGCCAGGTTCTATGGAGAAAAATCAAGTGTTTTTAATTGTTGCTTGTTAACCCTGAAAATATAAATGGGAAGTACTGTGTAGCATAAGACTCTTAATTGAAATTATTTGAGCATTTGGATTTTCTATACCTAATATTTGATATACTCATTAAGACAGCATAAGAATATTTAACATTCAAGCCAGAATGTTTAACATGTCAGTTCAACAAATATTTGTCATATATATTCTATGGATTCCACACCATGTTAGTCTTTGAGGATACACAGATATGTAAACCTCCTGTTATCATGAAGCTCATTAAGACCCAGAGCTATTAATATCAACTATGCTGCAAAATTTCCTTGGTGCCTTAGAAATACAAAGACCTCTCACTGTATTCTTCAGTGTTGATTTGGGACAGGGCTTGGTATCTATTATTTTTATGCCTCATGAAGGATTCTAATATCTAGCCAATGAAAAGAATCACTGGCCTCATGGAAGTTATTTTGCTTATGACCTATTCTTTATTTTTCAAAGAATCATTTACTGTAGTTTCTCATAAAACTAGACATACACCAGCCCTATCACCAGCAATTACTCAAAATTGGTTACTCAAAATAAATAAATACACATGTCCACAAAAGGACATGTACAAGAATGCTTGTGACACTTTATTAATAATAGCTCATGTGTCCAACAAAAGGAAAATGAGGGGGAGCCCTCTGATATACTCATACAATGAAATACCACTCACCAACTTAAAGGAATGAACTAGTGAATACACACAATGTGAATAAATCTCAAAAAATATTACACTAAATGAAAGTGTACTGAAACCTGCATACTGAATCATCCTATTTGTCTTCAGTTCTAGAATAGGCAAAAGTAATTTATGGTGGAAAATAATCAAAACAGTGATTGCCTTGAGGGGGTTGGCAGTTGAGAAAGACCAAGAAGGAACTCTCTAAGATGACAGCAATATTCTATTTATTAATAGAGATTTGGTTACCCTGGGACATGCATTTATCAAAACTCAAAGCATGCTGTACCTAAGAAAAGAAGAAACCTCAAAAGAAAAAAAAAAAAAAAACAGATCTTGAGCTCTAATTAATGGTATGTATTTTGAAGTATCTAGGGGAGGAATGTACTGATGCAGCTTACATTGAGGGATGTGAAAATGAGATTGATGGATGGAGAGATAGATTTAAGAAAGCAAATAGAATAAAATATTAATGCAGAATCTAGGTGGTGGGCATAGAGGTGTGCACTATAAGACTGGTTCAGCTTTTTTGTATATTTGAAAATTTATATGATTAAATATTAGGAAAAATTATAAAAGCATGTCTATAGCATTTAAGGTGTCTAATGTTATTCCAAGCACTTTGTATGCATTAACTCATTCATTTTGCATAAATCTTGTGACAGAAAGAGGCTGGTTGTCCACCAAATCTACCTCTTCTCCCCAGTTGCAGAGCTGTTTTCTAACCAGTCATGTGCTTACCTGTGATCACATGACTGAGCTCTGGCCAGTGGACTGGGAGCAGAAGTGATGGGTACCATCACAAGGCCTGGCCCATAGAAACCGTTCCCATCTGAGACTGGATGGGAACATCATAACCTTAGTACCTTAAGCTGAAGGTGAGGCCCTGACCCACTGGAGGAGCAATGCTGGCCTATTGGAAATATCTGCCTGGGACTTCTTTTGAGCTTGAAATATATTTCTTGGTTATACAATAGAAATGTGTGGTTTTATCTACTGTAGTAGCTAGTACCACTCTAACTTGCAGATAATTCTACATGATAGGTCCTAAGAGTATCCTTATTTAACACATAAGGACATAATCTAGAAGTAAGACAGCTCAGCAGCAGTCCTGGGATGCAAACTCAGGCAGTTTGGTTCCAGAGTCTAGATTCCTGAGTATTAACACTATTTCTGCCCCTTTCTCTCTTGTAGGTACAAATAATTGTTTGTTTCTCCTTCAAGCAACCGATATAACTCAGCGGCAGTGGATCACCTTTCAAAATACAAATTTGTATTCCCAGAAGCAGACTTTTCTTAGTAATGACTGAGTGTGCTGGTCTGCCAATTCTGCTACATGTCAGCCAGGTCTGGGGAAAGCAGGGGGAGGCAGGAAGGAAGAAGAGGACACAAACAGCAGTGCTGACCGTTGAAGGTACATTATTGTCACTGTTAATCTAAATAGTTAAGAACAGGGAGGAATCCCTACCCATTGTATATAGCTTACTAATGTTCTTTTGACCAGTGCTTCCTCTGCTCCCCCAAAATTCATATCAGAATAGGGAGGGTTGAGCTTCTCCCTTGACCTCCCGCTGGCCATATCTCATCAGTAGCATAAAAGGGAGCTAATTCGCCCCAGATCAATACTTGATATAAACTGTGTCTTGATTTACTGAACTTCTGGCAATGAAGCAGGTGTCTACAAGACCAAAAATGTAAAATGGAGATGCCAGAAAAGAACCTCTGATATTTTGCTGAGCTGAGTTTTGATAGGTTCACCATATTCCAAAGAAATAAAGTAATGACTATAATACAGCATAGGTTTTCCACAATGCACACAGAGGCAGGAAGCAGAAAAATTTATATATAAACCTATTAGTGTGGTGCTCTGGAACTTGTACTAACCATCAGACTCCTAATTACCAGATGCCATGCAGCTCTGAGTTACATTTAGGAAATTACTGAGGTTGCCAAATTCATATTTAAAAAGAATAACAAAGTACGGTAATGTCAGATAGCTTTGTGAATCAACACAGAATTAAGTGAAATTCAGCCATGTCCCTTCTGTTTTCATGTTTGTTATGCTTTATCAGGTCACTGAACATGAAAATAAATCCATACAGATCATTTTGCATTACTCCAGTCAGAGGTTGCAAGCCAGCAAACAGTTTGGTACCAGGACTATTGACAATTGTTTCTGAATATTAATGGTTAAAAATCTCTGAGCATCCAGATGATCTGAAATATCTTAGATTTCAAAATGCAGTCCTCAGCTTCCTCAAAGATCTCTAGATCTTTCTCAAACCTTACTTTTAAACTTAACCTTTATTTTTTAATTTAATTTAATTTTATTATGTTATGTTAGTCACCATACAGTACATAATTACTTTTTGATCTAGTGTTCCATGATTCATTGTTTTTGAATAACACCCAGTGCTCCATGCAATATGTGCCCTCCTTAATACCCATCACCAGGCTCACCCATCCCCCCACCACCCTCCCCTCTAAAACCCTCAGGTTGTTTCTCAGAGTCCATAGTCTCTCATGGTTAGTCTCCTCATCTGATTCCCCCCCCTTCATTTTCCCTTCCTTCTCCTAATGTCCTCCATGCTATTTTTCATGTTCCACAAATAAGTGAAACCATAGGATAATTGACTTTCTCTGCTTGACTTATTTCACTTAGCATAATCTCCTCCAGTCCCATCCATGTTGATGTAAAAGTTGGGTATTCATCCTTTCTGATGGTTGAGTAATATTCCACTGTATATATGGACCACATTGTCTTTATCCATTCATCTGTTGAAGGGCATCTTGGCTCTTTCCACAGTTTGGCTATTGTGGACATTGCTGCTATGAACATTGGGGTGCATATAGCCCTTTTTTTCACCAAATCTGTGTCTTTGAGGTAAATACCTAGTAGTGCAATTGCTGGGTCATAAGGTAGCTCTATTTTAAAATTTTTGAGGAACCTCCACACTGTTTTCCAAAGTGGCTGTACCAACTTGCATTCCCACCAACAGTGTAAGAGGATTCCCCTTTCTCCACAACCTCTCCAACATTTGTTGCTTCTTGCCTTGTCAATTTTTGCCATTCTAACTGGTGTAATGTGGTATCTCAGTGTGGTTTTGATTTGAATTTCCCCGATGGCTAATGATGATGAACATTTTTTCATCTGTCTGTTAGCCATTTGTATGTCTTCTTTTGAAAACTGTCTGTTCATTTCTTCTGCCCATTTTTTGACTTGATTATTTGTGTTTTGGGTGTTGAGTTTGAGAAGTTCTTTATAGATCTTGGATACCAGCCCTTTGTCTGTAGTGTCATTTGCAAATATCTTCTCCCATTCTGTGGGTTGTCTCTTGTTTTGTTGACTGTTTCCTTTCCTGTACAGAAGCTTTTTTCTTGATGAAGTCCCAAAAGTTCATTTCCCCTTTTGTTTCACTTGCATTTGGAGATGTATCTTGAAAGAAGTTGCTGTGGCTGATGTCGAAGAGGTTATTACTGCCTATGTTCTCCTCTAGGATTTTGATGGATTCCTGTCTCACATTCAGGTCTTTCATCCATTTTGAGTTTATCTTTGTGTATGGTGTTAAAGAATGGTCGAGTTTCATTCTTCTGTATGTAGCTGTCCAGTTTTCCAAGCACTTTTATTGAAGAGACTGTCTTTTTCCCATTGCATATTTTTTCCTGCTTTGTCAAAAATTAGTTGACCATAGAGTCGAGGGTCTATATCTGGGCTCTCTATTTGTTCCATTGGTCTATATGTCTGTTTTTGTGTCAGTACCATGTTGTCTTGGTGATCACGACTTTGTAATATAGCTTGAAATCAGGCAACGTGATGCCCCCGGCTTTGTTTTTCAACATTTCCTTGGCGATTTGGGGTCTTTTCTGATTCCATACAAATTTTAGGATTGTTTGTTCCAGCATTTTGAAAAATGTCATTGGAATTTTGATCGGGATGGTGTTGAAGATATAGATTGCTCTGGGCAGCATAGACATTTTAACAATGTTTATTCTTCCAATCCATGAGCATAGAATGTTTTTCCATCTTTTTGTGTCTTTTTCAATTTCTTTCATGAGTGTTCTGTAGTTCCTAGAGTATAGATCCTTTACCTCTTTGATTAAGTTTATTCTGAGTTATCTTATGGTTTTTGGTGCTATTGTAAATGGAATTTATTCCCTAATTTCTCTTTCTACAGTTACATTGTTAGTGTATAAGAAAGCAACTGAGGTAAATACCCAGTAGTGCAATTGCTGGGTCGTATGGTTGCTCTATTTTCAACTTTTTGGGGAACCTCCATACTGTTTTCCAAAGTGGCTGCACCAGCTTGCATTCCCACCAACAGTGTAGGAGGGTTCCCCTTTCTCCACATCCTCGAGAACATCTGTCATTTCCTGACTTATTAATTTTAGCCATTCTGACTGATGTTAAAGGTGGTATCTCATTGAGGTTTTGACTTGGATTTCCCTGATGCCGAGTGATGTTGAGCACTTTTTCATGTCAGTTGGCCATTTGGAAGTCTTCTTTGGAAAAATGTCTGTTCATGTCTTCTGCCCATTTCTTGATTGGATTCTTTGTTCTTTGGGTGTGAGTTTGATAAGTTCTTTGTAGTTTTGGGATACTAGCCCTTTATCTGATATGTCACTTGCAAATAACTTCTCCCATTCTGTCGTGATCAGAAGGGGTACATGCACCCCAATGTTTATAGTAGCAATGTCCACAATAGCCAAACTATGGAAAGAGCCAAGATGTCCATCAACAGATGAATGGGTAAAGAAGATGTGAGATATACACATACAAGCACACACACACACACACACACAATGGAATATGATGCAGCCATCAAAAAAATGAAATCTTGCCATTTGCAACAATGTGGATGGAACTGGAGGATATTATGTTAAGCGAAATAAGTCAGTCAAAGAAAAACATGTATCATATGATCTCACTGATATGAGGAATTCTTAATCTCAGGAAACAAACTGAGGGTTGCTGGAGTGGTGGGGGGTGGGAGGGATGGGGTGGCTGGGTGATAAACATTGGGGAGGGTATGTGCTATGGTGAGCGCTGTAAATTGTGTAAGACTGATGAATCACAGACCTGTACCTCTGAAACAAATAATACATTATATGTTGTTGTTTTCTTAAAAAAGAAGATAGTAGGAAGGGAAAAATGAATGGGGGGAAATTGTAGGGGGAGATGAACCATGAGAGACTATGGACTCTGAGAAACAAACTGAGGGTTCCAGAGGGGAGGAAGATTGGGGGATGAGTTAGCTTGGTATGGGTATTAAAGAGGGCAGGTATTGAATGGAGCACTGGGTGTTATGTGCAAACAATGAATCATGGAACACTACATCAATCAATCAATCAATCAATCAATCAATCAATAGGGAAAAAAAAGAAAGCAACTGATTTCTGTGCATTGATTTTGTATCCTGCCACATTACTGAATTGCTGGATGAGTTCTAGTAATTTGGGGGTGGAGTGTTTTGGATTTTCCACATAAAGTATCACGTCATCTACGAATAGAGAGAGTTCAACTCCTTCTTTGCCAATTTGTGTATCTTTTATATCTTTTTGTTGTCCCATTGCTGTTGCTAGGACTTCTAGTACTATGTTGAACAATAGTGGTGAGGGTGGGCATCCTTGTCGTGTTCCTGATCTTAAGGAAAAGGCTCTCATCTTTTCCCCATTGAGGATGATATTAGCTGTGGGTTTTTCATAGATGGATTTTATGAACTTGAGGAATGTTCCCTCTATCCCTATACTCGGAAGAGTTTTAATAAGGAAAAGATACTGTATTTTGTCAAATGCTTTTTCTGCATCAGTTGAGAGGACCATATGGTTCTTCTCTCTCCTCTTATTAATGTGTTCTATCACACTGATTGATTTGTGAATGTTGAACTCCCCTTGCATCCCGGGGATAAATCCCACTAGGTCGTGGTGGATGATCCTTTTAATGTATTGTTGGATCTTATTAGCTAAGATTTTGTTGAGGATTTTGGAATCCATTTTCATCAGGGATATCGGTCTGAAATTCTCCTTTTTGATGGGGTCTTTGCCTGGTTTGGGGATTAAGGTAATGCTGGCCCCATTGAATAAGTACAGAAGCTTCCCTTCTGTTTCTATTTTTTGAAACAGCTTCAGGACAATAGGTATTATTTCTTCTTTGAATGTTTGGTAAAATTCCCCAGGGAATCCATCAGGCCCTGGACTCTTGTTTTTTGGGAGGTTTTTGATCACTGCTTCCATCTTGTTACTGGTTATTGGCCTATTCAAGTTGTCAATTTCTTCCTGTTTCAGTCTTGGCAGTTTATAGGTTTCCAGGAAGGCATCCATTTCATCCAGGCTGCTCAGCTTATTGACATATAGTTGTTGATGATAGTTTCTAATAATTGTTTCTATTTCCTTGGTGTTAGTCATGATCTCTCCCCTTTCATTCATAATTTTATTAATTTGGGTCCTTTCTCTTTTCTTTTGGATATGTCTGGCCAGTGGTTTATCGATCTGTTTAATTCTTTCAAAGAACCCACTTCTAGTTTTGTTGATCTGATCTACTGTGTTTCTGGTTTCTAATTCATTGATCTCTGCTCTAATCTTAATTATTTCTCTTCTAATGCACGGCTTAGGCATCATTTGTTGCTTTTTGTCTAGTTCTTTAAGGTGTAGAGTTAGTTGTTGAATTCGGGATTTTTCTATTTTTTTGAGTGAGGCTTGGATGGTTATGTATTTCCCCCTTCGGACCACCTTTGCAGTATCCCATAGGTTTTGGACCAATGTGCTTTTGTTCTCATTGGCTTTCATGAATGGTTTAAGTTCTTCTTTGATTCCCTGGTTGACCCAAACATTATTGAGCAGAGTGGTCTTTAGCTTCCAAGTCTTTGAATTTCTGCCAAATTTTTTCTTGTGATTGAGCTCCAGTTTTAAAGCATTATGGTCTGAGAATATGCAGGGAATAATCTCAGTCTTTTGGTATCAGTTGAGACCTGATTTGTGACCCAGTAAGTGGTCTATTCTGGAGAAAGTTCCATGTGTGCTCAAGAAGAAGGAGTATTCTGTTGTTTTAGGGTGGAATGTTCTGTATATATCTATGAAGTCCATCTGGTCCAGTGTGTCATTCAAAGCTTTTCTTTGTTGATTTTCTGCTTAGATGATCTGTCTATTGCTGAGAGTGGAGTATTGAGGTCTCCTACAATTAACATATTGTTATCAATATGACTCTTTATTGTGGTGAACAGTTGGCTTATGTAGATGGCTGCTCCCATGTTGGGGACATAGATACTTACAGTTGTTATATCTTCTTGTTGGATACACCCTTTAAGAATGATATAGTGTCCTTCTGTGTCTCTAACTACAGTCTTTAGTTTAAAATCTAATTTGTCTGATATAAGAATTGCTACCCCAGCTTTCTTTTGAGGTCTGTTGGCATGGAAGATGGATCTCCATCCCTTCGCTTTCAGTCTGGATGTATCTTTAGCTTCAAAATGAGTCTCTTGTAGACAGTATATGGATGGGTCCTGTCTTTTTATCCAGTCTGCAACCCTGTGCCATTTTATGGGAGCATTTAGGCCATTCACATTGAGAGTGATTATTGAAAGATATGAATTTATTGTCATCCTGTTGCCTGTGAAGTCCTTGTTTCTATAGATTATCTCTGTAAATTTCTGTTCTATATCACTCTTGGGGTCTTTCTCCTTTTATAGAACCCCCTTTAATATTTCTTGCAGGACTGGCTTAGTGTTCACATATTCTTTCAGTTTCTGCCAGTTGTGGAAGCTCTGCATCTGTCCATCCATTCTAAATGACATCTTGCCAGATAAAGTATTCTTGGCTCCATATTCTTTTCCTTCAGTACCCTGAATATCTCTTGCCAGGCCTTTCTGGCTTGCCAGGTCTCTGTGGATAGGTCTTACATTATTCTGATGTTCCTCCCTCTGTACGTAAGGAATCTCTCCCCCCTTACTGCCCTTAAGATGGTTTCCTTGGTATAAGATTTGTGAGTTTTACTCTTACATGCCAGGGTGTTGGCCTGTTTTCCTTGATCTTGGGAGGGGTCCTCTCTGCCTCCAGGCCATGAATGTTTGTTTCATTCCTCAGATTAGGGAAGTTCTCAGCTATGATTTGCTCAAATATATCTTCTAGTCCTCTCTCTCTCTCCACCCCCTCAGGGATCCCAATAATTCTGACATGGAACGTTTCATAGAGTCATTTATTTCTCTAATTCTGTTTTGATGGATTATAAGCTGTTTTTCCCAGACCTCCTCTTTTTCCTTCTTTTCTGTCAATTGGTCTTCTAGATGACTAATCTGTTCTTCTGCCTCACTTACCCTAGCTGTTAGAGTATCTAGATTAGATTAGCTCTCATTGATAGCATTTTTAAGTTCTGCCAGTTCAGCTTTCATTTCTGCCCTTAGAAACTCTATGTTGCCATTAATCAATTTCTCTATTCTAGCTATCATCTTCATAACTGTTACCCTGAAGTCCATCTCTGACATCTTGATTATATCTGTATCCATTTGTAAATCTGTGGCAGAAGTCACAGTCTCTGAGTTTTTCCTATTTTGGGGGTTCCTCCTCCTAGTCATTCTATTGAGGGGTGGTTGAGGGAATGTACAGAGTCCAAATTATTGACCACAACCCAAGCAAGATGCACCTGTTTTGTAGGGACCTTAGTGTTGTTGGCCTCTTGTTCTCCCAGCCTGTCTTCTGGGGCAGGGGCCTGTTGAGCTGTTACTCAGGCAACCCTGTTTAGGCAGTGTTGCCCTGCCCCTGTAGGGGGGAATAGACTCAATGAAAATTGTTTTTTGGGGGGCTTTTGTTCTCCAGTGGCTTTCCCTGGAGGCTTTCTATGTCTCTTCCGAGAGTCAGAGCAGAAGAGACCATTTCCAACCCTCTGTCTCAGAACAGAGAGATCACAGTCTTTTCTTCAGTGAGCTCTCCAGGCCATATTATCTCCATTTCTGTCTGTGGTGCTAAAAACTGCAACGTCCTGGGTTGTGTCCCCTTCAGCTTCCAGGTACAAGCACATCTCTGCCCTTTGTGCTTCTAAAACTGATAGCCACCCCTGGTTTACATGGACAGCCCTGCCATTCCAGGTTTCAGTCTGGGGGCTGCCTTAAAGTCCTTTCCCCACCACTACTGGTCTGCGAACCTGTACTCCATCCCCAGCATGGGAGGCTTTCACCCACCAATGATGCAAATCCCAACAGCTCTCTCCCCCTTCTGTTTATCTTCTGATATGTCTCTGCAGAATCACGGCTCCCTGCTTCATACCTCAAAACCAACCACCTGTGATATTTGGTTTGTAGAGATCCAGATATATCTTCTTACATCTTAGGCTGATTTTGTGGGTGTTCAGAGTGGTCTGGCAGATATCAAGCTCAATTGAGGGGACCAGTTGGAATAGGGTCCCCTACTCCTCTGCCTTCTTTTTTGAGCAACTAAACTTAAACTTTAAAAAACTTTTCAGCCTGAGCCTAAGTAAACCAGTGGCATTTGTGACAATGTTGACACCACCCTCAGTTTCTCCCATTCATGTCAGATTTTAGGGTTTGGTTTGCAATCTTTGTCATCTGAGTCCCCAGGGATGACCACAGTCAAGGTCATGACCACGCTCAAGGTCTGCTCTGTTGGTCACTGTGACAAAAAAGAATTGGATCTCAGACTCTTGACTCTGCTCTACCACAGAATTTCTGAGGGGTAAATATTTATTTAACTACCCAACTTCCAAATAGTGCCCCCCAATTCATGTCCATGCAGAACCCCAGAATATGACCTTATTTTGAAATAAGGTCTTTGCAGATACCGTCAAGTTAAGATGAGGTGACAGTGGATTAGAGTAGCCCCTAGATCCACTATGCCTGGTATTTTCATTTATTTTTTTAAAGATTTTATTTATTTATTTGAGAGAGAAAGAGCAAGAGAGCATGAGCAGGGAGGTGGGGAGAGGGAAAAGCAGATTCTTCCTGAGCAAGGAGCCTAGGACCCTGAAATCATGACCTGAGCTGAAGACAGACCCTTAACCAACTGAGCCACCTAGGTTCCCTGATGCTTGCTGTTTTTATAAGAGGAGAAAACACAGACAAGAAAGACACATGGGGAGATGGCCTTGTGACAGCGGAGGAAGAGATTGCTTGTCTTCAATTCAAAGAACACCAAGGATCCCCAGCAACCACCAGAGGCTAGGAAGAGGCAAGGATGGAGCCACCCATAGAACGTTCAGAAAGAGCCTGGTTCTGCCAACACCTGCATTTCAGACTTGTCTCCAAAACTGTGCGACAACAGTCTTTGTTGTTTTAAACTACCCAGTTTGAGGTTCTTTGTTTGACTGTCCTAGGATCTCATACATAGAACACCTGGTACAGAGATAATGTTTTCAAAGATTTATTATGAGATATTCGAAGCCAAATCAATATGGAATACATGACGGGTTTCTCTTTTTGCTCGCAAGCTATCCTCTAAAAGCGAAAAAGAAACAAGTATTTTTGCTGAAGCGGTAGCTGGAGGACTGCAGGGCATTTGTCACCCTCCACTACTGTGTCTGAAGGAATGAAAGGCTTTGCATGGTAAAGGGGAGCCAGAGAGTATGCCCAGTGACCACAGTGTCTCCTGAGATGGTACCTGTGACACTGAAATCATAGATGCATCCCTTTGCAAAAACTTTTGGCACCAGCCTCCAGGGCATGAGCTTAATGCCCCTTGTCACGTGCTTGGGCTTGCCTGGCTGGTCTACCCTTCCAAAGCCTTAACTTCATCACCTTGGAAATGCCAGCTGTGGTACTGCCTGCCTCTCTCAGTTATTTCAAGAGTTGAGTGAATTAACACATGGAAAGTGCTCAGACAATAGCCAGCCACAAAGCCCTGAATCAATGGCAGGTGCTGTTCTTGTCTAGGACAGCCCCAAAGGTCCCAGAAGGAGAATTTCATACAGAACATTCTTTGTTGCTTTATACAGCATAACAGTTTGGAAACCATTTCTCTGAAGAAAAAAGTTCAATATAGAGGATAGCATGGTCTAGGAGACATTTTATTTGACTTCTATTTCCAAATGCCTACAATAGAAGACTGGAACAAAATGATCATTGGTACAAAATTAGAGAACCTTGTCTTTCACCTTCTTTCATTAAATAGAGCACTCGACCTTTAGCGGAGCTGAGAGCCAATTTTAAATGACACATTCAGTAGAGCTGGCACCAAATTTTCCTCCTACATCATGGAGGATTCTGACTTCATCCACATCTGAACCAGGCCTTAGTGAGGCTAACAGGACATCTCTAGTGCTCAGAATGCACAAGTATCTTCACTGACAATTTGATCTGTTTTGCGTATTCTGGCTCCCTGAATCTAACTGTCTCTAGTCTCTCACGATGTGTGTATTTCCTAGAGAGAAAGTTGATCACTTAATGTGAACAAACAAAAATCTATCACAGAATTTTGAGACCCCTTAAAACAAAATTTTAATGAGAAAAAAAAAGTAAGTCACACTTCTAAGAAAGTGTGGAATCTATTTACTGCATTTCCACATGAAGTTGGTTATTTAAGTTGCTTAATGTCATTGACCTCTGTGTTGATTCATTTGCTCAAAGTGTAGAGTAATAGAATGAAGTGTCAAAAAGGTGGATGAGTATCAACATACCAGTGCATTGAGTTTACATCCAAATTTCACATGGTCTGTGGTCAAATGGCCGTCAAGACACCTAGGAACCATTTTCTGTTCTCAAGCTACTGCAAATCCCTGCATTCAGTGCACCAAATGGGCAACATAGCCTGGGTTCATTTTATTTCTGGAGACTTCCTGGTCTGGTCTGACATGTAAAGAGCTTAGATGTTATCACTCCCATCTTCCCAACAAGAGAAAAACTGAAAATCAGTGACTTTTCTTTAGATATTTCCAAGAACTGAGTTGACGAGGCAAACTACCAACCTGAAAACTGGAGGGGAGTTCAGAGAATCAAAACCCACAGGGAGCAGGCACTGCAGCTGGCGGGGACATGTGAAGGATATGTGACTGTCCTGGAGGCTGAGTGTGGATTAGCTGAAGAGAAAACAAAATTCTTGTGAGCCCAGTCTCATGGGTGCCCCACACTTATGTGAATTTTACCTCAAGGAACCCCACCAGATTCTCAAGGGAAAGATCAGAGAATAATCCCTGCCTGCTTCAAGCAGGAGAAGAGGAAAGTAAACATTATGAAATATACCCAGAGCATTCTGTTCTCCTACAAAAAAGCCTGCCATCAAGGGAAACCATCTTACCAGAATCTACCTGGCTTGGGTTTTACCAGAGTCCAACCAACAGTGGGGAAAGGAATGCCCAAGTCAAACCCCCCTTAGTCTTTTTACCCACCTAACAGGGTGAAAAAGGAGCTGAGAGATGCTTGGGAAGGTCACAGCCCAGGCCCATGAGCTGACACCTAATCATAGGAACATGGAATGCATCTCCCTCCCTCAAACTTCACCACTGTAGCAAAAACACTTCTTTATAATAATGCAGGATTAGAGCTAAAAAGAACTGCAAGATTCAGACTCAATTTTAAGAGTCTCTCTTTTTTTTTTAAGATTTTATTTATTTGACAGAGAGAGACACAGTGAGAGAAGGAACACAAGCAGAGGGAGTGGGTAAGGGAGAAGCAGGCTTCCCGCCGAGTAGGGAGCCCGATGCAGGGCTCGATCCCAGGACCCTGAGATCATGACCTGAGCCGAAGGCAGATGCTTAACGACTGAGCCACCCAGGCGCCCAATTTTAAGAGTCTCTAAGAGAGCCTAAACACAATAGAGAAGACAAAAACAAGGACACCAGAGGACATGTTAGCCCCTGGCCCCTGCCACTACAACAAACAGTAAACACAGCCTACCTGGTAGCCAGATAAAAATGAAACCTCACACTAAAGCTATATTTACCTTTGTTCTTCTTACTCAGGACCTCATGTCTGTCTTGTAATGACAAAAACAGCAACCACAAACACAGGCTAAAAAGTAGAAACACAGATGGAAGGGGCACAGCAAGCATCACAACAGGACTCAGATGTGTCAGAGATTTTGAAATTATCAAAATAATGTGATAAGGGCTGTCAGGTGGACAGAAAAACAGAAAAGTGGACAACATGCAAGAACAAACAGGTAGTGTAAGCAGAGAAATGGAAATCTAAGAAGAAATCAAAAGGAAATGCTAGAAATGAAAACTACTGCAGTAGAAATGAAGAATCTCTTTGATGGGCTCATCAGTGGACTGGACACAACTAAGGAAATTGTCAGTGAACTTTAAGATGCATCAACAGAAACTTCCCAAGCTCAAAATCAAAGAGAAAAAACAGTGGCTGAGGCTGGGAGCCAGAACCAAATATGCAAGAACAGTGGGGGGATTATTATGTTTTAAATAGACTTTATTTTTTTAGAACAGATTTAGATTTACAGTAAAATTGAGAAGATAGTTCAGTTTCTCATATACTTTGTACCCAGCTTCCCCTATTAGTAGTATCTTACATTATCATGGTACATGTTACAATTAGCAAACCAATATCAATACATAAGTATTTACTAAAGTCTAAACTTTATTCAGATTTTCTTAGTTTTTTTCCTAATGTCCTTCTTTGGTTCCACTATCCCACCCATACACATTACATTTAATGGTGATGTCTCCTTGGGCTCCTCTTGACTGTGACAGTTGCTCAGACTTACATTATTTTTGATGATCCTGACAGTTTTGAGGAGTACTATTCTTTGGGATTTTTCTAGGGTTTTTATAATGATGTGGGCTTGAGTTATGGTTTGAGGGGAAGAAAACAGAGGTAAAATGCCATGCTCATCACATCAAGGGTACATACTATCAACATGACATATCATTGATGTTGGCCTCCGTCACCTGGCTGAAGGTAGTGTTTGTCAGTTTTCCCTACCGCAAAGTTACTCTTTTCCTCCCTTCCCATACTATACTCTTTGGAAGGCAGCCTGTACTTAAGGAGTGGGGGATTATGTAAAACCTCCTTAAGGGAGAAACACCTACATAAAATACTTAGAGTTTGTCATTTCTCCCCTATTTATTTATTATTTATTTATTTATTCAATTATTTGGACACATGGATGTTTATTTTACACCTTGGGTTATAATATACTACTTTTTTTTTCCTTGCTCAAATTGTTCCAGCTTTAGCCATTGGGAGACCATTCATGTTCCTTTGACATCTCAGAATTATGGCTTTATATATTTATTTTGAGCACATCCTCACATTCTGGCACTAAAGATGGACCAGGCCCATCTTATATATTACCGGTCTCAGACCTAGAATCATCTCTGGTCACTTGTACTGGAGGATGCTATTAGAAACCATGGTCTGGGTGCTAGGCATTGCTACTGGGACGTCATCTCTTTTAAACTCTCTCAGTTGACAGAGTAAGGAAATACATGTTATAGAATAGCACAAGTATATCCACACAACTACATTTTCTATATGTAACCATCTGTGTCTGTATTAAGATCAACATGAGGTTAGACTGAGATCTCCATCTCATTGCTACACTGGTTATGCTAGCTTCCTCCCTTTGTTTGTCTGTAAATTCCCACTCCAACTAAAAAACTTGGCTCACACCATCTGTCATCCATACACTTAGTTGCTCGATTCCAATATACATGTATAGCAGTATCAGCATTGCTAAGCCTTACCCTCTTGGGAAAAAAACGTCATCAACCAGAGTACAGTGCTTACCTGCAGTTCCTTTGTCTCTAGTCCAACAGAGACTAAGTCATTTCCAACTAATCAGCACCGTTTCCCCCACCATGTCAGTGAACTTATTTTATATATTTGTAATACATGTAGATCCTCTTGTCATGGTTTGCATTCCTTCCTGGGACCCCTCAACCTCCTAAATTATCCTTAAAATTTGTATGCATTTAGGTTCGCTCATTATGCTGTAAAGTTCTAAGGGTTTTGACATACATATTCATTTTATAATGCATCCACCATTACAGTATCAGGGACATTATTTCACTGTCCTAAAAATCCCTTGTGCTTTACGCATTTAATCTTCTCTCCCTCCCCTTGAGCTTCTAGCAGTCAGCCATCTTATTGTCTCCATAGTTTTGACTATTCCAAAATGTCATATAATTGGAATCATATACTATGTAGCTTTTTAAGAGTGCCTTCTTTAACTTTGAAATATGTATTTAAGTTTATCCATATCTTTTTGTGGCTTAATAGCTCTTTTTTTATCACTTAATAGTATTCATTGTATGTATATACCATAGTTGTTTACCCATTCACCTACTGAGGGATAGCTTGGTTGCTTCCAGTTTTCAAATCACTTGGGGACATACTTAGGAATGCAATTGCTGGATCATGTGATAATACCACATATTTTAAAAATCACTTCTGGTACCAATGTTTTATGATCCTACCAGAAGTTAGCATTAGTTCCATCTCATTAGTTTCATTAGTTTCATTCATACAAAATATGAATACGGGGATAGTTATTCTCAGTGAATTAATGCTTTATCTTAACTGGCTTATTTGGGATTAACAACAAATTTGCATAGTGAGATAGATGCTGATCTACTGTGACTACACCTAAGGGATCGCAAATAAATCAATGTATTTTCATACTAATAGTCATTAAGAAGTCATTTCCTTTTTCAGTGTTTCAAGGAATAGTCATTGACCTATCTCTGGCATTCAGTAGGATATGTTCATGCCAGGTATTGCAATGTTATATAGTCATGTCACATCAGCACAGTGTTTTATGATATGACTTTTAAAATTGATAGCAATAGGGTGCCTGGGTGGCTCAGTTGGTTAAGCAACTGCCTTCGGCTCAGGTCATGATCCTGGAGTCCCTGGATCGAGTCTCACATCGGGCTCCCTGCTCGGCAGGGAGTCTGCTTCTCCCTCTGACCCTCCCCCCTCTCATGTGCTCTCTCTCAAATAAATAAATAAAATCTTTAAAAAATAAAATAAAATAAAATAAAATAAAATTGATAATAATACTATACAATATACCTGAAAGTTGCTAAGAGAGTGGATCTTAATTGTTTTCACCACACACACAAAAAAAGGTAATGGTAATTTATGGGACATGATGGAGGTATTAGTGAACCCTACACTGGTAATAATACTGCAATACAAAAGTGTATCAAATCAACATGTTGTACACCTTAAAGTTCTAAAATGTTATATGTTATCTCAATAAAGTTGGGAAAGAATTGAGACTTTTTTGGGAAAGAAACCTGATGAAATTTGGAATTTTCTAAGTTTTTTTCTAAGCTTTTCTAAAAGGTTTCAAAACTATACTCCAAAGCACTGTGCTAGGCTCTGAGGAAATACATATTATGTGTGTAAGACTGCAGCTGGACTCGAAAGAGCTTGTAACTGTATGCAGGTGACTAAGGGAAAGGGATTGGAACATATTCCAAAGGGTTTCTAGAAGAAGATAGTTTAAGATTAGGATCATATGAATGAAACAGAAGAGTATCACAGGCACAGTAAAGATGAAGAAAGTATTTCCTGTGGAAGTGATCAATAAGGTTGAGATTTCCACAACTGAGCAGTGTCAAACAAGTGGCCTTATGTATCTCAATAAGTCATTAAGTACCAACATGAATCTCAATCCCATTTGAAAAAGACACTTTATAAACCAAGCATTTGGTTCATAAAGAGCGGTAACTCTAAGACACCATATTAAATGCCCTGCTATTAAATTTAAGTCTTGACAGTTATTTAACAACTGGACAATGCTACTAATCAGATGATAGTATTTTATGCAGATGTTCTCTCTTTATCTCAAATATCTGTGTATGAATATGTACATACATGCAGGGGTGTTATTGAGAAGTATTTAATAAAAATAATGTAAATTAATATGAAAATTCAATATCCAAAGCAAAATACTTAAAACTATATTTATTTTTATTTTCTAAATAAGACTGTGTATGTGGGGGCACCTGGGTGGCTCAGTTGGTTAAGCATCTGCCTTTGGCCTAGGTCATGATCTCAGGGTCTTGGGAATCCAGGCCCACATCTGGCTCTCTGCTCAGCAGGGGGTCTGCCTCTCTCTCTCTCTCTCTCCCTCTCTCTCTCTCTCCCCCCCTCTCTGCTCGTGCTCTCTCTCTCTCAAATAAATAAAATCTTAAAAAAAAGAGTGTGTGTGTACCATAAAACTGCTTTCCAAATGATATAAGTTTATGTCACTTTAATCATTTCCAATCATTGTCATTTTAATCATTTTTGAGTTTTAGAATTTTTTTCCACATAACCCATTGATTGTACTGCTTGCTCATCATTGGGTGTCCAATGCAGACTGAGCTGCAGTGAAGGAAGGGCTGGGAGTGAGGGTCTGCTCTTGGGACTAGCATCTCCCACAGGTCCCATGCTCCTGCCCACAGTGCCCCCATCAATGTCACAGGCTCACCTCCTCTTCCAGTGCCCTTGCCAACTGGAGCCTGGAAGCATGGGCGGCAGCCAACCCCATTGCATCTGCTATCACCTCCCCCTCTGTGCCATTGCACCAGCTCACAGCCTCTGCTGGGAAGGTCATCCTCTTAGGCTCTTTGCCAAATGGTATGGAAGAATTTGCAGTTTGTGCCTCTATACCAGGGCCACAATTTAATTTTGTGTGTGTGTGCATGTGAGTACAGAGATAACAGATGTATATATATGTTGGATAATGAAATAAATGATCCTATGTATTTAAGTTATAGTCTCATTTGTGGAGAATAGTGGAAATAGAAGCTTCTCCCTCCCATCCCTTTCACCTTACATTTCTGTCTGAACACATAAGTCTTATTTTTTTTATTATTATTATGTTATGTTAACCACCATACATTACATCATTAGTTTTTGATGTAGTGTTCCATGATTCATTGTTTGTGTATAACATCCAGTGCTCCATGCAGAACGTGCCCTCTTTGATACCCATCACCAGGCTAACCCATCCTCCCACCCCCCTTCCCTCTAGAACCCTCAGTTTGTTTTTCAGAGTCCATCATCTCTCATGGTTCTTCTCCCCCTCTAATTTCCCCCCCTTTATTCTTCCCCTCCTGTTATCTTCTTCTTCTTTTTTTTTAACATATAATGTATTATTTGTTTCAGAGGTACAGATCTATGATTCAACAGTCTTGCACAATTCACAGCACTTACTATAGCACATACACTCCCCAATGTCTATCACTCAGCCACTCCATCTCTTTCACCCCCCTGAACACATAAGTCTTAAATGAAAGTCACTGTAAACTACAATCCAAATATTTTGAGTTTTAAGGAGCTGACTGTAAGCTCTCCTGGCTTTTTTATTCTGTAAAGCTTTAACGAATTTGCTCCTGTACCCAGTCATATAATCTAATACCCCACCTGCCACTAATGCAAACAGAATAAAACACAAATAAAATAAATAAATTACTCTAAGAGAAAATAATTATGGGCTCTTTGATGCTTTGTTCAGCCTATTAAACTTTATGCAATTTGCCTGGGGAAATGTATTCAACATTGTAACAAAAAAGGACATATCTATTTGTATTTCTGATTTTTAACTCAAAATTTCAAACAATCTAATTTGATAACAGATTATCAAAGTAGACATTTTTTTATCTTCCCTTTTTTTAGTGCATAAAGAAACCAAGACAAAGAACTGTCAAGTAACATGTCAGGAAATGGAGGTGGTGATTCCAAATCCCACTTTCTCTGGCTCACAAAACCATGATCTTTCAACATTCCCGCAATGTTGTCAGTAATATCATTTGTATAATTTGATACAATATTTAGAAATCTGAAGTAATATGTAATGATAAATTTACTTTTTACAAACTATTATGATGGGGAAACTATCCATACCCAAAATAAATGTATTTTCTGTATTCTTATAAAATTTCTATACTCATTGCTTATTTCCATTATTAATAAATTCATTGCAGTATTATCTCCCAGTCCACAGCTGCCTTTTTAGTTATGTCTGTTTTCTGCTGTTTATGGTCCAGTGGTAGCTGGAGGGAAGGAGATATAATATGAGTTTCTTAGAAGCCTCAGCATTTATATATTTCTGTTCTTTAGAAAAGATGTGAACTGGTGAGCTAACAAGGTATGGAACAAAGGCTAACTGCTCAGGATGATTCCTTTTCTCATAAAGAGGAGTAGTTTTTCGCATCTGCTGTATGAAGAGGTGAACAGGGAGGTTCTAAGTGGAGGCCGGTCATGAAATCTGAGTGCTTTTATCTGTGTGTGTTCTGGTTATTATATGACAAATTGTTGCAGGACATCGTGGTGTAAAACGAGCATTTTATTATGCTCACTGATACTGTGGGTAAGGAGTTTGGAGATAGTAGGATGGCTTGCTTTGTTTCACATTGGGTTCTCAGCCAGGAGTGACTGTACAGCTAGGGACCGGAATCACAGGGAGGTATCTTCATTTGTCTGACAGTGAAGCCATCTGTTGGCTGGGCCTCAGCTGGCTCTTCCACTGACCCATAGTTTCTCCATGCGGCCTCTCTGCAGGGTCTTATTTGGTCTTCCTCACAACATGGCAGCTGGCTCCAAGAGAGAAAGGCAGAAGTATTGGTGTTTTATGATTTAATCTCAGAAATCACATGGCTTCATTTCCACCGTATTCTGCGGACTGAGACAGTAACACTGATCTATCCAGGGTCAAGGGAGGGACATAAAGCTCGCAGTAGATGAGAAGAATTTCAAGATATTCACACTGTGTGAAGATTACTTGGTACGAAAGATACAGTCATGCCAATTTGGAAAATACAGTCTGCCACAATGAGTCAAATCTTAAAAATTACTGTCATTATTTTATAAGCTGTGTGGTTTTCCAGCAGCAGAAGTAGGAAAAGAATCAATGGTCTGGGGGTATTTGTAAGTTCCATACCATGGGCCTCCCCCTGGAGACCAGTGAAAGTTGACTGTATGTCCACTCTTTATGACTGGATCTTTGCTCCTTCTGTATTCCTATGATATAGAAAGAGTGGTGTTAGTAAACAGCTAATACTTTACCCATTGACTGCCAGTCATTTCTTAACTACTCCATGATAATGATAAGAAAGATACTAGCAAAGTCTGCTCAAGTAGATATCACCCAGAAAACCCAGTTCAATGTGCAGCTGAATCACAAAAAATGAAATGCTGGAAAGCCTTGACCAAAACAATTCAGTAATAAAGACAGTGTTGACTTTCATTTTCTTTTTTAATCCCTAACAAAATATTTGAGGTCTTGTGTATGTATATATGGGTTGGTATTGTTTAAGTCCTTATTTATAACTGAACTAATATTTAAATTACATAATCAAGAAAATGTCCATAAGTCAAAAAAATTTTGCCTACATATCTATCTAAATGGAAATACCCTCTATTCCTTAAAAAGTAGTCCTTAGAAACAGAGCCTTACGTACAGAGGAACAATTTCAAAATGTAACTTAAAGAAACACTGAGATTTGTTTTTTAATCTGAAAATAAAGTTAGGGGTGTGAAAGTAGCATAGAATAAAGGAAGCATACTGGCAAAGATCTTGAGAGGGTCATCTTATTGTAGTATGTTCATCTAAGCAGAATTCCCAAATGAAAACAGGCTACAAAAAAATATCTTCTAGTTTACAAAAAAAATATCTATTCAGTGTTTATGGGTGCACTATTCTTCAAATTATCTCAGAATATAAACACTCTTAATTTTCCCTCAAATGGAAGCATACTCCAGCTGGCATATGTCATGGCTTTGTGTGGGGTTTCAAGGAAGAATGGCAAAACTCTCCCATCTGTACATGGATTGAAGACACATTATTTGAAGTCATTTTCTCTCATTTCCCCTGTATCATAATCTCTTCTCCATGCCAGTAAAATGCCTGGATCTCTCATCCTCCAAATGGTGTCTAATTTAAACCTGATAGTTGTGGGATAAATTTGGGTATAAATAGCCACTGTATGACAAAGTCTCATTGTTATGCAAGATATAAGGAGGTATGAGATATGGAAGATATGGAGGGTATAAGAAAAGCATGAATTTAGTCATCATGGTAAGCAATAGTACATTGTGTTTTTTATTAGCAGTGCCATTTTTAGTGTTATTTCTAACATCTGCAAATATTCATTTTTTCTAACAGATGTCACCTTGTATTATTTCTAAAATATTGTCAGTGTCAGAAACCTTCAAAAGGGGGTGCCTGGGTGGCTCAGTCGTTAAGCGTCTGCCAAATCTTAATCAATTTAAATCGATTCAAGCCATACAAAGTAGGTTCTTTCATCCTAATGGAATAAAATCAGAAATGAATAGGGGCACCTGGGTGGCTCAGTCGTTAAGCGTCTGCCTTCGGCTCAGGTCATGATCCCAGGGTCCTGGGATCGAGGCCCACATTGGGCTCCCTGCTCAGTGGGAAGCCTGCTTTTCCCTCTCCCACTCCCCCTGCTTGTGTTCCTGTTCTCACTCTCTCTCTCTCAAATAAATAAATAAATTCTTAAAAAAAAAAAAACCTTCAAAAGTATTGCTTATTCTGGGGCTTATGTGTTAAATTTTACTTACTAAATTGAAGACTATTTAAGGATTCTTTTTTAATATAAAATTTGTAAATTTGAATACTAATTCCTATTTAGAATTAATACTCAAGAATATAAATATTTTCAGTGTGGGTTTTCTTCTTGGCTATACATAAATCTGGAGCCCCATTCCCAGAACAGGAAAGAAGTGATGCAGCTGTCAGAACTCCATGTCCCTCATCCCTGTGGCAACCAAGGTAAATGACAGTGCTGTTCTTATTCTCCCCGTCCCACACCTCGCCTCACCCCCACCTCCACCTGCAAATACCTTTCACATGCACATTTCTTTAAATGCTACTATCCCTGGTATTCTATTCCTACCAGATTCTTCCCCTTTCTTCCTCTGGAGCCACTGAGGAAAAAATGGAAGATTTGATGAGGTGGGTACTGTGGTAGATAGCTGTGGGAGTCCCCTTCCAGAGTTGTGTCCTCACTACCTGCTGGACCTCACATGGCGATGATGTGTCACATGGCTGTGTGAAGCAGCCCACAGGGAATCTCAGAGTTGTGCAGTTTTAGAATTGGAAGAAACCATGGAAATCACGGAATCCAATGTTTTTGCAGTGGGGCTAATTGAGAACAGTAGTAATTATATTAACTAACACTTGTTGAGTACTGACTTTAGTTATAGGAGCCCAATAATTCTATGCGGTAGGTATTCTTTTTGTCAGTGTTTACAGAGGATACTGTCATGCAGAAAAAATAATACCTTGCTCACGACCACACAAATCTCAACTGGAGCTGCGATTTAAGTGCTTACTAGTGTTTACTCTCCCGATCTCTTTTGTTGCAGCTTACCAACATCCAAGAACGCTGATCCTGAGAAATCCCATCATTTTCCATGTCATAATCTCTGCCACTTACTATGTCACACTGGCAAACTTACTTGACTTTTCCATTTCAACTAACTCATAGGCTCGTTGAGTGTAGGAACTCAGGACATAGAAAACACTCAGTGTAACAATAAATATGAGGTTTTATAATTATTAGTACTAGCCATAGCAGCATTGTTAGTTTTAAATCAAAACTTAACTGATACTTATATACTGATACTTAAATCAAAACTTAACTGATACTTGGTAAATAACTTGTAGGCTTGAACAGCATATTTTTAGTGTAAATTTACAGTCGAGGCACAGTGTGACACAGAAATATCAATTTTTATTTATACTTTCAAGGATACAGAAAATCGACAACTTTGATGAAGTAGAGAGTCATCTGAGACTTCATGGGTGGTCCCTGGTCCCTTTTTCCCACATTTGACATGGAATCTCTTTCCCTAAATAACAGTTGAGGTTTCTGATGAAATTGTAAGCCACCACAAGGAGTGTTTACGTTATGAAACATACCCACTTCATGCCCTTCAAAACTATAAACTTATAGATTACTGGTTTATTACAAATAATCTTCTAGCCAGGGACATCCTGCTAAGGGCATTCTATAGATAAGGTCTCTTCTACCAGGCAAAAATCATTATTTATCAGAGGTCCAGTTGAGGATATTAGGCAGTTACGATCTTTGTTCCTGTCCCACCTGTAAAGAGGGCTCCTCCACAAGGGGAATGAATTGGTTGCAAACCAGCTATTTTAACTCTTTCCTCCTTAGTTTCATTAAAAATTGTTGAAAGTAACTACACTAGACCCTGTAGTTTGGTCTGTGTTTTACGAACACCTTTATAGCACAGCTCATAATTATCAATGTCTCATCCTCTGGTATAATTCCAAGACTATATTGTTCCTAATTGATTTGGCTTTCAACATATAGCCTTCCTCGACTATTTAAAACCCACAAAGTCACTTATGTTATTTACTAGTATTTGCCATTTTAACTATCTTCATATGTAAGAATACTATTACTCTAACTTTTCTAGTAGTTACAGGTGCAGTGTATAGACATAGATAAAGCATTTTTAAAAGTATGTCTACCTAAATGGATAAACCTTTTAGAATAGGTTGTATCCACTAGGTTGTGCTCTCATTGCAATACATTGTAATTATTTCCTTAATTGCTTGTTTTTCTTAGACATAAGTATCCAAATTGTGTCTGTTTTGCTTATCTATGCAGAATCTGGCATAATTCCTGACACAAATATGATTGAACATCCTCTCAAGCAACAGTTATTGAAAAAATTAGTTATATTTGTTTTTTATTGTTATCAACTAGTTTCTACAAACCTCAAGACTATCTGTAGGAATGTACAGTGCAGCAAATTAATTACAGAGAGGAGAAGATATCATAATGCCTAAAATTTGCTGCATAGTTTTCTCTCCAGTCCAACTTATACTTGATATCCAATCCCAAATGAAACTGAGTTATCAATCAAATATAAAGTTTGTAACAAGAAATTTGCTGTTTTAAATGAAAATAGAACCTGCTAGTGTGTTCTCTCCAATTAGCAAGAGGAGTCCCTCTTTGACTTCCCTTCCCTAAGTTTGTTTCTGTTTACCAAAATATATATATATATATATATATATATATATATATATATATATATATTTCTTTTGTCAAGATACCAGTTTTTAAATTACTCTCTATGTGTACAAATACCATGAGGCTTAGAAACAGGTAATTTATGGTGGTAATGTAGTTGTATTGGAAGAGGGGCAGGAGAGTGTGATTTCTTTATGTTTTTATTGATGGGAAAGTTTCATTTTGAATTTGAATATTTTCCATAATGAAAAAGTGGTTTTCCATAGGGAAGGCTGTGTGTAACATTGATTCTGGGATCTTGACAGCATAACTGTGGAAAGATGCGAATTTTCCTAAGTGATTGTAGGTTTTGGAATTTAGCATCATGGTTTAGATCCTTACATGTTTTGTTCCTTTCCATTAATTATCCACGACATTGTCATGGATTAAAAATCAAAGAGACTGGGCGCCTGGGTGGCTCAGTTGGTTAAGCGACTGCTTTCGGCTCAGGTCATGATCCTGGAGTCCCTGAATCGAGTCCCGCATCGGGCTCCCTGCTCGGCAGGGAGCCTGCTTCTCCCTCTGACCCTCCCCCCTCTCATGTGCTCTCTCTCTCTCATTCTGTCTCAAATAAATAAATAAAAATCTTAAAAAAAAATCAAAGAGACTGTTTTTAGTTTTGAGAAACAGGTAACATTGTTCTTACTGAAGTACAGCATCATCAAAGCCATTAAATAATAAATGATTTACCACAGTAATTGACTGCTGTGTTTTGAGCAGGTGCAATTTTTATTTTATTGCAAGACAGACAATCTTATATACAATGCATAATTATCACCTTCCAAAAGTACAAGATATAAGTATATACAATAAAGAATATATGAGTATACTTTTGTTTCAGAGAAGAAAACTGCCTCAGGGCAAACAGGTTTATGTCCTTTTGGGATGGGATTTTCATATTTATCCTGAATCTTCCAAACAGTTCTTATTTAGAAAATAAATCTCATTGGATGGACCTACAGGCTTGTCATAGTTTTTTCCTTAAAAAGGTCTAATTTAAAGCCAGCCAATAAGGAATACCAATAAAATGTATTCCTCTTACTCTAGTTATTCATCTTATTACATCCCAATACTAGACAAAACATCTATAAATTGTCCAATAATGGTTCTACAGATTTAAGAACTTGTATTTCTCAGTAATACATCATAGAATGGAACCACTTTCTTAAGATTTATGTAAATATTCCTTGATTTTTTCAAAACTAACTTTCTAAACTGTGTTTCTTTTGTAGCATTATGCTTTGAGTTTTGACTTAAGCTCTTTGCATAGGGGATGATTTTAGATTCTTAAGAGTATTTCTGAGACACTAATGCCAGTCTCTTCCCAGTTAGAATTATGGGTTTTCACCCTCATTGCTGCCTCCTGCATGGCTGTTTCATTTCTCTGTATCTTTTTATGATCCCTCACTAGATCTTATCTTCCAGAAGTCACCAGGGTGGGAGGATGGAATATATGTAGAGTTGATCTTGAGGTTCAATACACACAGTTCTGGTCTCAAAGAGACACAGCAAACTGTGTGCCCTCCTTGCTGTGATGAGAGAGCAGGAATATCAAGACATGGGACACAAACATACATCATCTCATACACACATGTATGCATGTGCACACACAATCACACACATGTAAACACATTTACTCACACATGCATGCACACACATATACTCATGCAAACTAACATGCACAAACATGTATACTCACACGTGCATACATAAACAATCACACACATATATTCACACACACACACGCAGGCATGCACACCCACAATTCACACACAGAAAGACATATATTCACACTTTCACATGTGCATGCCCGCATGAGCACACACACATGCACACACAGACACACACTCACTTACTCGCACATGCATGCACACGTGTGTACACATACATACTTTTGACAAATGAATACTTTTGTGTAAGTGGTATTTTCTCTAACATATATGACTCACTTTTTCATTCCTAAAAGCAGTGCCCTAAAATGACAAAGCCACTCCCTCTTCCTCCAGTTTGGGGAAATTGGTGTCCACAATAATAGAGAACTTAGAATATCTCTCATGGGCACTCAGCTATTTCTCTCTCTCCATGGGCTGCAAACTTAGATAAAAAGACATGCAGGATAATCTGGCTAAAGTTCAGACTCCAATAATGGCAACAGATGCCATAAGGGTACATGGGGTGCTAAGTGAAAGAGAACCCATTACTATAATTACTATAATTTTATTCCGTAATTGTATATTTGTGCACTGCATAAGAATCCTTCAAGAAAATCTCCTGGGTCTTACTGTTCCATAAAGAGATTTGTATATTTCTCACATCAGTAGGGCTTGTTCCTGAAGTTACTCTCTGTATAAATATCCCTTCTATATGGTAGCCAAGATTTTTAACCAAGGGATGAATGCCAACCAATATTTAAGCTATTCCTATTTACATTTAGTTATAAGAATACAAGGACACCAAAGAAAATCACTGAAATTTTAGAAATGCTCAAAAGAGCACTTTGGGTTCATTCAGAAGAACTTTGCCTTTCTGCCTTAAGTCATGTTAGATGCCATGAAAATCTGGAATGTAGACAAACATCATCATAGTAAAATTCTGAAGCCACATATAAAGCTTTCAATGCAAGGTTTGTTTCCAAAAGGAACGAGTATATACACAAGACAGAAAGTACACAGTGAACAGAAATTAGAGATGTAATGATGTCTATGAGCATGTAGGTCTATAAATTTGATTTTCCCATTAAATTCCAGGGGGTGCTGCCTTGATAACATATAGGCTTAAAGAAGAGAAGAGACAGGGGTTATTTCTAAATTATCCCTTTCTTCTGCCAGGCAAATTACAGAAAAAGCCATTACCTCTGAAATCATAAGTTTCAGAGGAAAGATGAGGGAATTAATATATCATCTGGAAGTTTTAGCAAAATTATCCTAAATGTGCTACTCGTGGCATGATCCTCAGCTAGTATGCTCTTCACAGAACACAGCGCAAGGTATGTCCAAGCACCACGGGTGACATAATGTCCTTGTTCAGCCCACAATTAGGAACATTTCTACTTCCTGCCAAAAGCCACAAAATCCTAGCCCAAGATTAACATGAGCAAAACGCCCTCCCTCCACAGATAGAAAATTTGGTAACAGCTATATGTTCATGAAGAGATGCTGCATATAAATTAGATTCTGCCAAGTCAATAACCTGGGAATGAGTGAATATTTTGTGGTTGTTTAACACATGATTTAAGAGCACCACTGAAGGCCTAAATGGTGCTCAGGGGTCTGAAAGAGACTGCGTCTGACTGATTCCCAGAAAGAAATTCATGTTGCCACAAAATGTCTCCGCATCAACCGTCAATAACTCAGGCAATATTGTTAGTGTGTCCTCGGGAAAGTGCCTGACTGGAAGGCAAGCCCGGTCCTTATTTACACGTATACTATTATTTACAGATGAAATATATATACTTTCAGTGATATTTAAACCACTTTATATTTCTGACATCAGGACATGATTTATCATGAAATTATTTATCTGAATAGCATGCTGTGAAACAAACTGTGTCTTTTAAGAAATTAAATTATGTTGGAAATCACCTTTGGCATGTTTAAGTAACTTCATAAATATCAAGATAATTTCCTATTATACATGAACATCAGATACCTCAGGTGTGGGTCCAAGCCATACTTAAGTCAGAATCGTCACTATACGGCCACAGGAAATGTGTATCCATGTAGCATAAAGTGAGCTGGGCACATGCCCTGGAAATGGTTCTTGTTTTTATTCAGATTGTTGCTGTCAATGTAAAGCATCTGGATTGGACACCTACTATCCTCTGAAACCAAGAATTTTTCCTTGTCCTTTTTTTTAAACAGAGATTTTGGAACCACATTGCATGGAAAGGCCACAGCAGATGGGTCCTGGACTAAATCTAGGTAACCAGAAGAAAAAGGCTTATTTCTTTGTTCATCAAAGGAACTGGGAGTCAGCCTTGCTTCCCTGCCTTATAAAGGGGCTGTATTTGCTTACTTGAATCTTTTATACTCCATCCCTACAGCCTCGAGGCTTCCACTGACCTGGGTGGCTAACGCAGCCTGCATCTTACAATTTCAGACCATGAGATTTCTAGAAGTTTGTTAAAAATTCTACCTTCCATCTCAGACTTCAGTACTAATCTGAGTTAATCCGAGATCATTAAACTCTTCTCTTCCCGAAGAACTATAAGAAGACATCTCCATGACTAGTCATACTGGTTTATTTATCCCATCAACATCCCTCCCATAAGCAGGATCCTGAACTGTATTTCTGACCCTACTAGTACTCTGTCGCTCCATCCTCATCTTAATTGGAAAGCAGAAGTCTCTGAAACACCGCTTGAAGTTTTCATCAAGAAAGGCGTAGAGAATGGGGTTCAGGCTGCTGTTGGTGTAACCCAAAGCAATGCAGAAGTAATAGCTGGAAAGGGCAGCTGTGCTGTGAGAGGCATTCCCCAGAGCCTCCACAAGGATGAAAATGTGAATGGGGGTCCAACAGATGATAAAGACTGCCACCACTACCAGGACCAGCCTGGTGATCCGACGGAGGTTGCGATCTTTCTCTCGGGAGCCAGAAAGGAGTCGGACACTCTTCAAGCGCAGGATCATCAGAGTGTAGCAGATGATGATGATGAGGACAGGGATCACAAAGGCAAAGACGAAGACACAGATCTTCATGAAGAGGTCCCACCAGGAGTAATCATCATCTGGGAACTGCAAGGAGCACTCTATGACATCCACGTCTGGACAAGGTGAACAAAACAAACAAAAGCACAAAAAGAAAATATTTTCTTATTACTGTGGCTGCAGTATTCTAAAAGTGAGTTTTTTGGGTACAAAGGTCCAATTATGGTGAGATGATATTACCTGAAGTAGATCACCAAATTAGGAATGACTTCTATGTATATTAACCATCCTATCTGTGCTTAGATCAATGAAGCCAGAAAGTCACCATTTATTGGTAACATACGCAATTCTATGAAATACATATTACTAGCTAGCAATATGAATTATGTAGTTGTGGAAACCAGTTTAATGTGGATGACTTTTAGAAGAGCTAAATTGGTAATATAGCATAAGCCCTTACTTGCATTTCCATTCATTAACAATTCTCCCAGACCTAAGGCTCTGACAATAAAAGCTAGTATCTATTTGTAATAAATGACTAAATATTCCAAATCTAGCAAAAGCCAACTTGTCTGAAAACATCAAGTGATTTACAAGAAAGCATTAGGTGGGTCAGTAAAAATTTATACAAAGTGTGTTTAAATATGACCCTGGAGTTGTGACTTACTTAATAGAATCAATTGATTAAGGGTGTTGTTGAAACATGAGTAAACTTTTGGAGAAGGAAGAGAAGGAGGAAGAAAAGAAAAAAAAAAAAAAACAGAACAAGGGAAGGTAGAAAAAGGAGGAAGAAAATCATCCTTATTAGCACCATCATCAAGGAAATTCATAAGTGAGACACATTTTTCATTTTTACCAACACTGACTATGTAACAGATAAAATAAATATTTTATTTGATTACTTGGAAAATTATATATTTGCCCTGCTTCTCTTTGCTGGATAGTATTCTCTTTGGAGTGACCTTCATAGTGGAAAGAGCAGAGACCAGAAAGAACAGAGACCCAATATAAGCACTTTTTTGATACTTTCCTTGGGGGCTCCTTTCCTCCCCAAACATCAACCAGTCCGCATTTTTTCCTCTTCCCTCTGAGAGGTCATTGAGCTCAGAGCAGGCAAAACTCTTTGTCCTAATCTGATCTTTCCTTACCAATAAAGTAATCATGAGCAATAATAAGAGCATAATTTTTATTATGATATTTTCTTCTGATATTGGGAAAATCTGCTTCAAAAATAGGACGAGTATTTTGTAGTGAAACAGCTCTATTTATATTTTCTAAAATATTTTTATGTGATCTTAATCAAATATCTCTTAGTAAAAACAAAATGTACCATCTTAGAATTTCAATTAGACATACTTACAATACAAAGAATATAATCATTTTGCCCAATTAATAAAGATGACTATCTTAGAAACCTATCTTTTATCAACTAGATACCGGATCAAAACTTTCATTAGTAAATGCAAACTTCCAGAATAACTCAGAATTTTTTTTAAAGATTTTTATTTATTTATTGAGAGAGATAGTGATAGAGAGAGAGCATGAGAGGGGGAGAGTCAGAGGGAGAAGCAGACTCCCCGCCGAGCAGGGAGCCCGATGCGGGACTCGACCCCGGGACTCCAGGATCATGACCTGAGCCGAAGGCAGTCGCTTAAACAACTGAGCCACCCAGGTGCCCCAAGAATTTTTGATTCTCTAAAAAAAATCATTGTTTAAAGTGCTATTACTATGAAGAGTATTAGAAACAAGCATCTTTTTAAATTTGTGCTTTTAGTGGGTTTTTTGTTTTTGTTTTTGTTTTGTTTTGTTTTTTTAAAGATTTTATTTATTCATTTGATAGAGAGAGACACAGTGAGAGAGGGAACACAAGCAGGGGGAGTGGGAGAGGGAGAAGCCCCCCGATGTGGGGCTCGATCCCAGGACCCTGGGATCATGACCTGAGCCGAAGGCAGATGCTTAATGGCGGAACCACCCAGGTGCCCCTGTGCTTTTAGTGTTTATGGGAATATTAACAGTTAAAATCATTTTTTTAAATCATCAACATTAATCATTGAAAAAAGTATTAACTTCTGACAGGTGCACATTGCGAAAAATCTGAATTTTAAAAATATACTAGTCTGGATTTGATTTGTCTATTGAATCTAGTCTCCTTGAAGGTAGGGAACACGTTTAGTTTTGTTTTGTCCTTTCCATGCTTAGCTTTTGTGTATTCCAACATTGTCTCTTTCTTGAGGTTGGCCTCAGCTTAAATGTCACACTATAGACATTTATACAGAGGCTGATCCATTTAAATAGTTCTCTCCCTTGCAACTTATATTCTCTCTATATATTATACTCAACTTATTTTTTAATCATTATATAATGACAGAAGCTAGACAGAAGCTCTTCTGTAATAATGTTACCTTTCTTGGCATTTTTCTCTCCATCCAGAATGCAAACTACCTTAGGGTGGATAACCAGCCTGCTTTATTCAATATATAATCCCTGCCACATAGGGTGGCAAGAACATAAGATGCTTAAGGAATACAAACCGTTAAATAAGAACATAAGGTGTTTAAGGAGTACAAATTGTTAAATAAGTGAATAAATGAATACCACATGGAAACCCTTGAAAATGGGGACTGATTACAGTAGTTATTATGGAAGAGCAATCTGCTGAGATAAGTAAGGCAACATAAGAGCTGATGTTTAATCAGCTTCCTCTTGAACAAATTGTCTTGCATGTTGTAAGAGCTCAATAAATATTTGCTGAATGGGTGAAATAATCAACTACAGCTACTTTTACAAGACTTTGGAAAACATTCAGTGATAGGGTTAGAAATATCCTCCAGAAATATCAGTGAAGCTAAGCTTATACCAACAAATAGAAAGGAGAGTACTGAGGCAATCATCAAGGAAATTCAAGTCCACATGCACCATTTTTATTAAATGTTCTTTTTCAGGAAAAAGAATGCATCTTTAACTTTAATGACACACATAGGTTGAAAGTGAAGGATAGAAAAAGATATTCCTTGCAAATGGAAACCAAAAGAGAGCAGAAGTAGCTGTCCTTACATCAGACAAAACTGGCTTCAACTTAGAAACTGTCATAAGAGACAAACAAAGTCATTATATAATGATAAAAGGACCAAGTCATCTAAAGGATGTAACAATTTTAAGTATATATATGCACCCAACATTGGAACAGCTAAATATATAAAGCGTATATTAACAGAACTGAAGGGAGACAGAAATAGCAATAATAGGGCACGTCTATATCCCACTTTCAACAATGGATAAATCATCCAGATATAAAATCAATTAGGAAACAGCAGACTTGAGCAACACTATAAATTAAATGGGGGGGGGGGATGGCGCCTGAGTGGCTCAGTAGATTAAGCATCTGACTCTTGGTTTGGCTCAGGTCATGATCACAAGGGTCATGAAATTGAGGCCTGTGTGAGTCTCTGCACTCAGTGTGGAGTCTGTTTGAGAGTCTTTTATCCTCCCTCTCCTTCCCTTTCTGCTCCTCCCTACCTAAATAAATAAATAAATAAATAAATAAATAAATAAATAAATAAAATCTTTAAAAAAATAAAATGGACTTCACAGAGGGCGCCTGTGTGGCTCAGTCATTAAGCATCTGCCTTCGGCTCAGGTCATGATCCCAGGGTCCTGGGATCGAGTCCCACATTGGGCTCCCTGCTTGGCGGGAAGCCTGCTTCTCCCTCTCCCACTCCCCCTGCTTGTGTTCCTGCTCTCACTATCTCTCTCTCTGTCAAATAAATAAATAAAATCTTTAAAAAAAATGGACTTCACAGATATATACAAAACATTTCATTAAAGAGAAACAGAATGCACATTATTCTCAATTGCACATGAAATATTCTCCAGTATAGAACATATGTTATGCCACAAGACAAGACTTAACACATTTAAGAAGATCGAAATCATGTCAAGTATCTTTTCTTACCACATAAAAATAGGCATTAAACAGGAGGAAAATTGGAAAATTCACAAATCTGTAGAAATTAAATAATATACTCCTGAACAACCAGTTGGTCAAAGAAGAAATGAAAGGAAAATTTAAAAATGCTTGAGATGAATAAAAATAGAAATAAAATATACCAAAATTATGGGATGTAGCAAAAGCTGTTATTGGAGGGAAGTTTATAGTGATAACCACCTACATTAAGAAAAAAGAAAGCTCTCAAATAAATAACCTAACTTTACAGATTAAGGAACTAGAAAAAGAAGAACAAACAAACCCCAAAGTTAGTAGAAGGAAGGAAATAAAGAACAGAGCAGAAATAAATGAAATAGAGCCGAGATGCCCTTTAATAGACGAATGGTTAAAGAAGATGTGGTCCATATATATACAATGGAATATTACTCAGCCACCAGAAAGGATGAATACCCAACTTTTATATCAACATGGATGGGACTGGTGGAGATTATGCTAAGTGAAATAAGTCAAGCAGAGAAAGTCAATTATCATATGGTTTCACTTATTTGTGGAACATAAGGAATAACATGGAGGACATTAGGAGAAGGAAGGGAAAAATAAAGGGGGGGAATCGGAGGGGGAGATGAGCCATAAGAGACTATGGACTCTGAGAAACAAACTGAGGGTATTAGAGGGGTGAGGGGTGGGGAGATGGGTTGGCCCAATGATGGGTATTAGGAGGGCACGTATTGCATGGAGAATGGGTGTTATACAAACACAATGAATCATGGAACACTACATCAAAAACTAATGATGCAGTTTTGATTTGAATTTCCCTGATGGCTAATGATGATGAACATTTTTTCATGTGTCCGTTAGCCATTTGTATGTCTTCTTCAGAGAAGTGTCTTTTCATCTCTTCTGCCCACTTTTTGACTTGATTATTTGTTTTTTGGGTGTTGAGTTTGAGAAGTTCTTTATAGATCTTGGATACCAGCCCTTTATCTGTAGTGTCATTTGCAAATATCTTCTGCCATTCTGTGGGTTGCCTCTTTGTTTTGTTGACTGTTTCCTTTGCTGTGCAGAAGCTGTTTATCTTGATGAAGTCCCAAAAGTTCATTTTTGCTTTTGTTTCACTAGCTTTTGGAGATGTATCTTGAAAGAAGTTGCTGTGGGCAATGTCCAAGAGGTTACTGCCTATGTTCTCCTCTAGGATTTTGATGGATTCCTGTCTCACGTTGAGGTCTTTCACCCACTTTGAGTTTATCTTTGTGAATGGTGTTAGAGAATGGTCAAGTTTCATTCTTCTGCATGTGGCTGTCCAATTTTCCCAGCACCATTTATTGAAGAGACTGTCTTTTTTCCATTGCATGTTTTTTCCTACTTTGTCAAAGATTATTTGACCAGAGAGTTGAGGGTCCATATCTGGGTTCTCTATTATGTTCCATTGTTCTATATGTCTGTTTTTGTGCCAGTACCATGCTGTCTTGGTGATCACAGCTTTGTAATATAGCTTGAAATCAGGCAACGTGATGCCCCCAGCTTTGTTTTTCTTTTTCAACATTTCCTTGGTGATTCGGGGTCTTTTCTGATTCCATACAAATTTTGGGATTGTTCCAGCACTTTGAAAAATGTCATTGGAATTTTGATCGGGATGGCATTGAAGGTATAGATTGCACCAGTTAGAATGGCAAAAATGGACAGGGAAAGAAACAACAAATGTTGGAGAGGTTGTGGAGAAAGGGGAATCCTCTTACACTGTTGGTGGGAATGTAAGTTGGTACAGCCACTTTGGAAAACAGTGTGGAGATCCCTCAAAAAGTTAAAAATAGAGCTACCCTATGACCCAGCAATTACACTTCTGGGTATTTACCCCAAAGACACAGATGTAGTGAAAAGAAGGGCCATATGCACCCCAATGTTCATAGCTGCATGTCTGCAATAGCCAAGCTGTGGAAAGAGCCAAGATGCCCTTCAACAGATGAATGGATAAAGACGATGTGGTCCATATATACAATGGAATATTACTCAGCCATCAGAAAGGATGAATACCCAATTTTTACATCAACATGGATGGGACTGGAGGAGATTATGCTAAGTGAAATAAGTCAAGCAGAGAAAGTCAATTATCATATGGTTTCACATATTTGTGGAACATAAGGAATAGCATGGAGGACATTAGGAGAAGGAAGGGAAAAATGGTGGTGGGGGGGGATTGGAGGGAGAGATGAACCATGGGAGACTATGGACTCTGTGAAACAAACAGGGTTTTAGAGGGGAGTGGGGAGGGGGGATTGGTTAGCCCAGTGATGGGTCTTAAGGAGGGCAAGTACTGCATGGAGCACTGGGTGTTATATGAAAACAATGGATCATGGATCACCACATCAAAAACTAATGATGTATTGTATGGTGACTAACATAACATAATAAAATTTAAAAAATTTAAAAAAATTAAAAATAAAAAAAGAAATATCATGATAGTACTCAGGTAATAAAATAATCATCCAAATAATCCAGAATGTGCTTATATTTTTAAAATAAAAGCAAAAATCACATAAGAGAAAAAAAAACTAATGATGTACTCTATGGTGACTAACATAACATAATAAAATAAAATTTTAAAAAAGAGAAATAAATGAAATAGAGACCAGAAAAATGGTAGAAAAAAACAGTTGCTTTTTGAAGTAAACAAAGTCAGACCCTTAGTTAGACAGGAAAAAAAGAGAAAAGACTAAATGAAAGAAAAGACATAATAACTGATAGCACAGGGCGCCTGGGTGGCTCAGATGATTAAGCGTCTGCCTTCCACTCAGGTCATGATCCCAGGGTCCTGGGATCAAGTCCCGCATCGGGCTTCCCGCTCCTTGGGAGCCTGCTTCTCCCTCTGTTTCTCTCTGTCTCTCATGAATAAATAAATAAAATCTTTAAAAAAAAATAAAAATAAAAAAATAACTGATAGCACAGAAATACAAAGGATCATAAGAGACTACTATAAACAATTACATGCCAACAAATTGGATAACCTAAAAGAAATGGATAAATTCCTAGAAACTTACAACCTACAAGACTGAATCATAAAGAAATAGAAAATCTGACAGACCAGTAACAAATAGATTGAGACTACATCAAAAACCTCCTAACAAAGGAAAACCAAGTGCCAGGTGGTTTCACTGGTGAGTTCTATCAAGCATTTAAAAAGGATATTTAAACATCCATTTCAAACTTTTGCAAAAGTTGAAGAAGAAAGTATACTTCCAAACTCATTTTACAAGGCTAGCATTACCCTGATACAAGGATACCACAATATCCCTGATGAACAGAGATGCAAAAGTCCTATAAAACACTAGCAAACCAAATTCAACAGCACATGAAAAGAATCATATATTATAATCAAGTGGGATTTATCCCTGGGATGCAAGTATGGCTCAACATACACAAATCAAATAATGTGATAGAATGAAAGATTAAAAGTCAAAAGATCATCTCAATAGATGCAGAAAAATATTTAACAAAATTCAACATTTATTCATGATTAAAACTCTCAACTATTAAGTATAGAAGGAATGTACCTCAACATAATAAAGGCCATATATGACAAGTCCACAGCTAGCATCCTACTCAATGGTGAAAGATTGAAAGCTTTTCCTCTAAGATCAGGAACAAAGCAAAGATGCTCACTCTCACTCACCACTTTTATTCAACATATTACTGGAAGTCCTAGCCAGAGCACTTAGGCAATAAAAGAAATAAAAGGCATCCAAATCAGAAAGAAAGATATAAAATTGTTTGGCGATGACACAATCTTATGTATAGAAAACCCTAAAGACTCCATTAAAACACTATTAGAAAAAACTAATTGCGCAAAGCTGCAGAATTCAAAATCAACATACAAAAATCAGTTGCATTTCTATACACTAACAATAAGCTATCTGAAAAAGAGATAAAACAATACCATTTGTTTTACCATCAAAAAGAATAAAACACTTAGAAATAAATCTGTAAATAAATATAAAATATCTGTATACTGATAACTAAAACATTGATGAAAGAAATTTAAGAAGATACAAATAAATAGAAAGATATCTTATGTTCATGGATCAGAAGAATTAATATTGTTAAAATGTTTATACTACACAAAACAATCTACAAATTCAGTGCAACCTCTAACAAAACCCTATGGCACTTTTCAATGTAATAGAAAAAAATCCTCAGAGGCACCTGGGTGACTCAGTCAGTTAAGTGTACAATTCTTGATTTTAGCTCAGGTCATGATCTCAGGGTTGTGAGATTGAGCCCCATGTCAGGCTCCGCACTGAGCATGGAGCCTGCTTCAGATTCTCTCTCCCTCTCCCTCTGCCTCTCCCCACCCCACACTCACTCACTCTCTCTCTCAAAACAAAACAAAACAAAAAGAAAGAAAAAACAATCCTCAAATTCATATGAAACCACAAAAGACCCTGAAGAGTCAAAGCAATCTTGAGCAAGAACAAAACTAGAGGTATCACACTTCCCAATTTCAAATTATATTACAAAGCTATAATAATCAAAACAGTCTGGTGCTGGCATAAAAAAAACAGACACATATTCCAATGGAATGGAATAGAAAGCCCAGAAATAAACCCACACATATACAGTCAAGTAATCTTCAATAAGGGTGCCATAAATAGAAAGTGGGGAAAGGACAGGCTCTTGAATAAATGGTGCTGGGAAAATGGGATATCCCCATACAAAAGAATGAAATTGGACCCTTATCTTACACCATACACAAAAACCAACTCAAAATGGATTAAAGACTTATGTAAATAAAGCCATAAAACTTCTAGAAGATAACATAAGGGAAAAACTTCTTGACACTGGTCTTGGCAATGATTTTTTTGTTGTTGTTGTTGTCTATGACACCAAAAGCACAAACAACAGAAACAAAAATAAAAAAGTGAGATTAGGGTGCCTGGGTGGCTCAGTTGGTTAAGCGACTGCCTTCGGCTCAGGTCATGATCCTGGAGTCCCGGGATCGAGTCCCGCATTGGGCTCCCTGCTCAGCAGGGAGTCTGCTTCTCCCTCTGACCCTCCCCCCTCTCATGTGCTCTCTCTCATTCTATCTCAAATAAATAAATAAAATCTTTAAAAAAAAGTGAGATTACATCAAATTAATTCAAACTAAAACAAAAACAAAAACAAAAATCCAAAACAAACTAAAAAGCACAGCAAAGGAAACAACAACATGAAAAGGCAACCTACAGAATGGAAGAAAATATTTGCAAATCATGTATCTGATAAGGGGTAATATCTAAAATATATAAGGAAATCATACAACTCAATAGCAGGAAAGCAAATAACCTGATTTAAAATGGGCAAAGAACCTAAATAGACATTTCTCCAAAGAAGACATACAAACTACCAACAGGATTATAAAAAGGTGCTCAACACCACTAATCATTGGAGGAGTGCCAATCAAAACCACAATGAGCTATCACTTCATACTTGTTAGGGTGACTATTATCAAAAATAAACAAAAACATAAGTGTTGGCAAGGATGTGGAGAAAAGGGAAGCTCTGTTGATGGAAACACAAATCGGTGCTGCCACTATGGAGAGCAATATGGAGGTTCCTCAAAAAGTTAAAAATAGAAATATCATATAATCCAGTAATTCCACTTCTTGGTATATATCCAAAGGAAATGAAATCAATATCTCAAAGATATCTGCACCCCCATGTTCACTGCAGCATTATTTACAATAGCCAAGATGTGGGAAAAAAACTAAATGTCCACCAATGGATGAACGGATAAAGAAAATGTGGTATATGGTGTGTATATATACACACACAATGGAATATTATTCAGTTTTTAAAAAGAAAGAAATCATGCCATTTGTGGCAACATGGAGAGACCTGGTGAACATTATGCTTAATGAAATAAGCCAGACACAGAAAGACAAATACTATATGATCTCCCTTATATATGGAATCTCATAGAAGCAGAGAGTAGAACTGTAGTTTCCAGGAGCTTGGGGCAGGAGGGATGGGAGGCAAAGGTCAAAGGGTACCATTACGCAAGTAAAAAAGTTCTGTAGATCTACCATGCCGCATAGGTTCTATAGCTATCGATGCTGTACTGCATACTCTAATATTCCCCTTGGTCATCCAAGAGTATTGACTTGTCACCCAGCACTCAAAAATGAGCGTACTAAATGGTTCAGAGACAACCTTTCAACACATAAACAAAATCTGCTTTAGAAAATAAAAGAAACAAAGAAAGAAGGGAGCTCTCTACAAGACTACTTTTTATCCCATTTCCCCCCTATTTGCTGCACAAATTAATCTCCTGACACTAGTGAATCCTTTCTTCATGGTGTCTGCACACATTCATCTACAGCAACTCCTTCCTGGAAAACCTACATTTATCTTCATTTCATCTTTCAAAAACTGAATTGAAATCCATTGCTTCTAGGATGTCATTTTTCTGACACTGATTAGAGGAGTGTAGTAGCTAAGCCTGCAAGTATGTCATGAAATATCAAAATCAGTTCTTCAATTGCCCTGGGTAAAATCCCCATCTTCTTTTATTACATGGCCCATTCTTCCAGTCCTCATGGCGTATATGCAGCCTTTCCTCTCGAATCCAGTTATTAAGTATCAACACCCTAAGCTCGGAAGAGTTTCTTGTAACTTTATTTCCATTTGTTGTATGCATGAAGAAACAAAATCCTGTGTGTAATTAATCATACTTTAAAATGCTTCTCTGATAAATTCTGGCATATCTTAAAATTTACCAAGTATTACAGCTTAACACCTTCCACAGCTAAGCTGGAAATTCATTTTATAGTTTCAGAGGGAAAAGGTTGTGTTTCATTACAAATGTGGACTATGCCAGATAAGCTATGATTTTAGCACCTGCCCTTTCTATGATCGGGCAGTCCCTACTACACATATTCAATTATCTGTATTTACAGGTATCATGAGCCTCCCTAACAAACTAGACCTTTTGGAGAACTGCTACGGCAATAAATAGCATTTATGAAGTCCAGAGTTCTGCTCCCCTCTTTCCAATGAATTTCTACTAAGACCAAAGATATTTTCATAGTTTTACTTTTACTAGTAAAGCAAAACTGCTGCGACAGTAGCTCTCACCCTGGCTGCAGTTCAGAGTGACCTGGGGACATCTTAAAAATCTTGACACCCAGGGGTGCCTGGGTGGCACAGATGGTTAGGCATCTGGCTCTTGGTTTCAGCCAGGATCTTGGGGTTGAGCCCCACATTGGGTTCCACGCTCAACATGGAGTTCACTTGGATTTCTCTCTCCCCCTCCCAATGCCCACCCTCCTTCAAAAATAAATAAAAATATCTTGAGGGGCACCTGGGTGGCTCAGTCGTTAAGCATCTGCCTTCGGTTCAGGTCATGATCCCGGGGTCCTGGGATAGAGCCCCGCATCGGGCTCCCTGCTCAGCGGGGAGCCTGCTTCTCCCTCTCCCTCTGCTCCTCCCCCCTGCTTGTGCTCTCTCTTTCTCTCTGATGAATAAATAAAAAATATTAAAAAAAAAAATCTTGATACACAGACTGTGCCTCAGTTCAATTAAACCAGAGCCTCCAGGGGGGAACCCAGGCAGCAATATAGGTGACCCTTGAACAGCATAGCATGGGTTTGAGCTGCACAGGTGCACTTATACGCAGATTTGTTTTTCATTGCAGAGCAGTACTATAAATGTATTTTCTCTACCTTATGATTTTCTTCATAACATTTTCTTTTCTCCAGCTTACTTTGTTGTAAGAATACAGCATATAAGCATAAAACATACAAAATATGTGTTAATCAATTGTTTATGTTATCAGTAAGGCTTCTGGGTCAACAGTAGACTATTAGTAGTTAAGTTTGGGGGAGTCAAAGGTCATACAAGGATGTTTGACTGCATGGGGCCGGTGCCCGCCACATTAATCAAGGATCATCTGTATTTTCTGAGGTGCCCAGGTGATTCCAACAGGCAGCCTGGAGTGAGAACCACTAGCGTAGCAATACTGGGAAAACATCTAGTATCCTGTTTGCATTGGGTAAGAACTAGTATGTCCAAAATCTAAGTTTTGCTCATGTGTACTATCATCCATCTGTGAACCTAATTCTGAATGTCCTACAGCCAAATGAAGTTGTTATGATAGTAACATGGAGACTAACCCCTAAAGAAAAAGAGTAAAGAGCCAGCAGAGGTCTCTAATGATTTAGGGCCCTTTTTCAGGGAGAAAGAAGAGGAGAGAGTAGGTGTATCTTACAATTGCCAGCATACAATGGATTGCATTCTAAAAATCTACATGCCTATGGTTCCCTGCTTCATCCTCACCCCTCCAGATTCTGATAAGCAGTTCCAGAATAGCAGATAGGTTGGGCATCTGTGTTTGGGTAATGTCTTTATCCCATCCTATGTTTAGATATGGAAAGCACAAAACTGTTGTGTTTTTCATCCATGGATTTAGGCATTATATTTCCACTAGCTTTTGGTTTTTCCCCTAGATATGTGTCCTACTCATTTGCAAATTAAAAGTTTGTATAATTAGAAGTAGGGTGGTTAAAAATGAGATGAACATGACTGCCCTTACCTTCCCTGACTTTGGTCCCTCCAAGGACTATCGCAGATATGCCAACAGATGATGATAAGAGCCAAATACAGATGTTGATGATCTTTGCCTTCATAGGTGTGCGAAAGTCTAAAGCCTTGACAGGGTGGCACACAGCAATGTATCGGTCCACACTCATCATGGTCAAGGTAAATATGCTGGTAAACATGTTATAGTAGTCAATAGAAATTACTATCTTGCACAGCACATCCCCAAATGGCCAGGAATTCATCAGATAGACCGTGCTCTGGAAGGGCATGGTTGTAGTAACTAAAGCATCTGCCAACGCCAGGTTAAATATATAAATGTTGGTTGCTGTCTTCATCTTTGTGTATCTAAAAGACAAGAAACAAGATCATTTCTCTTCAACTTTATGTCAAGTCCATGAAGTAAATGTATTTGTAACAACCTTTGAATTATTAAATTTGTTTTTCATTCACTTATTCTTTACATATTTATTGAGCATCTAATATATAAAAGACTTCTAGTTATTAAAGGTAGTAGGAAAAATGGACAAAAATCTCTGACTTGACTTAGCTTTTATTCTAGTGCTTTGTTCAAAATATATTTAAATTTAAAAAGGGGAAGAAAATAGCATAGATAAATAGATAAATATACATACAGATTTTTTTGACAGACTTACACATAATACAGGTCTTTCTTTTGTGACTGACAATTCATTTTAATCCTATCGGAGTTGCTTGCCTTTAAGCATTTTTTTTACATACTTTATTACTTCCCTTTCCCTGTGTAAAACAAAGATAAAGCTTACTCAACTTTTCCTCAGGGTCATTTTGAGAAATCCATCACTGTAATTACATTTTTTGAAAAATCGAAATGGTTTTCATTTTTTTTAAAGATTTTATTTATTTATTTGAGAGAGAGAGAATGAGAGAGAGCACATGAGAGGGGGGAGGGTCAGAGGGAGAAGCAGACTCCCTGCCGAGCAGGGAGCCTGATGCAGGACTCGATCCAGGGACTCCAGGATCATGACCTGAGCCGAAGGCAGTCGCTTAACCAACTGAGCCACCCAGGCGCCCTGGTTTTCATTTTTAAAATACATTCAATTTCAATGGCTAAAACACAGCTAAGTTTGATTTTTGTTTGCCAGTGTGCCATTAGTTTTTCATCTTAAATGCATTATGTAAATAAAGCAGGCTGAGTTCTTCCTTATACACATCACAGCACTAAATGTAATCTAGCACAGTAGGTGAGAAATAATTCAGTTTTTCTTCACTCTCATTTTGAGAGATTTTTAAAGCACATAAGTTGTTTCCTCTTCCAACTGAGGGGACAGTAATTTTCAAAACAGGTCAAAAACATTGCCTTTGGGGCGCCTGGGTGGCTCAGTCGTTAAGCGTCTGCCTTCGGCTCAGGTCATGATCTCAGGGTCCTGGGATCGAGCCCCACATCAGGCTCTCTGCTCCGCAGGAAGCCTGCTTCTTTCTCCCTCTCCCACTCCCCCGCTTGTGTTCCCTCTCTCGCTGTGGGTCTCTCTCTGTCAAATAAATAAAATCTTTAAAAAAAAAAATTGCCTTTAAGCCCAAATTATTCTTTCCATTATAACATGAAGTTGAGAACAATTCCATTTTCAACTAAAACTGAATTAAGAAGATTGTTTTACTTCGAGAATGCTCTCTGAGGGATCTATAGGGCATGAAACATTCCAAACAGTATCAGCAGGTTTTCAGAGGCCAAATGCCTTTGAATATGTAGGGGAAATCCACGTTAATTACTTTCTACACACCTCAGATTTGTAGGCCTTATCGTAATTAACTCAGTCATGCCCCACGTACCTTCTTAATGTTATGGCTTTGACTGTTATTAAAGGTCACTTATAAGGAACTGTCTTATGGAAAATTACCGCTTTGGCTATAAAATCAATATCAATGTTTTTTATTGATCCCTGCTAGCGTGTCTTTCAATACATAAATTTCTACATGAGAAATTTATGGACAAAAATCTCTTTTAAAACATGTAGTGACAGAACAGCCTTGGCTCTCCTGGGAGGCAGGACTTCTATGAAGTCAGATCATCCAGAGTCTGGATTCAGTGTATGATTTTCTGAGTTTCAGGTCCTGTCACATAAAGATAATAAAACCAAATTGTTGTACCTGAGGTAAAGGCAGTAGTTGACCTGGCTCAAAATGTGTGACACACAGGATCACACTTCACTCTCAGCATCCCACTCACCCTCCCCCCAAATCTTCCCCTCCTCTCTTTTCTTCTTGCTAGAAAATGGTTTGTCTGTGCTTGGATGAACGCATGGTAAAGAATGGCACAGAGTCAGTATCTGGGTTTCCATTTTTATGCTCTGCTATCTAAAGAGTGCTTTAATCTGGAGAATACGTTTATTTTAAAATAGGTTATGTTTTACCTTTACAATTTTCACTTAAATATTATTAAGAGGCCTATAAGTTTTAGAAAGTGATTAAATGTGGGGTGCCTGGGTGTCTCAGTCAGTTAAATATCTGCCTTCGACTGAGGTCATGATCTCAGGGTCCTGGGATCGAGTCCCATGCTGAGCTCCCTGCTCAGTGGGGAGTCTGCTCCCTCTGCCTCTCCCCCCAATGCTTATGCTCTTTCTCTCTAAATAAATAAATAAATAAATAAATAAATAAATAAATAAATAAATAAATAAATAGTGATTAAATGTATATGGCCAATGCTCAGAGCATAGGCATTATAAAGGCACAGATAACTAGGGAAGTCCACTTCCCGAGACAGAGCAAATGTTTCCAGTGAGCAAGACTGAAATGCTATCTGTTCAAATGTTGTCTTCTTTAAGGTATGGTTTTGTGTTTGAAAAGTACATCTTATAAGCCAACCTCCTATTCTGTCAACTTTCTCTCCAAGAATCCCTGATATTAACAAAGATTGTAGCGGGCAGTACCTTTGACTTCTGCTCTCATATTTAGTGACCCTGATACTCTCCTCTTACTTTATGAAGTTAGACAGACATCCCCTGTCTCACACAATTGGGTAGACCTAGGTTCTAGTCCTTATTTTTCCCTCCCACTGTAAGATTTTGGAGAGGTTACTAAAAATGGAGCTTCAGTTTCTCAACTATAAAATGGGAAATATAATGTTTATCTCATAGAATTCCTGAGATAGTTAATGGAATGCCCCTAATCCAGAGAATATGTCTAATTTTTTTCATGGTCTTCAACTCCTCTCCCTCCCTTATGTATGTGGCCATCAGTCACCACAAGAAGAAAAAAAGGAACCTAGTTTTTAGTTAGAGCCATTGTTCCCCTTGAATATGAAAGATAATAGTAAAAATGACGCCTGTGACCTTACATGCTAGAGGAATGTGAATGGAATGAAATATGAGTTATGATAAAATATAATATGCACCTTTATCAACAATTATGGAAAGAGCCCAAGTGTCCACCGACTGATGAATGGATAAAGAAGATGTTGTCTATATATACAGTGGAATATTACTCAGCCATAAACAAGAATGAAATCTTGCCATTTGCAACAATGTGGATGGAGCTAGAGAATTATGCTAAGCGAAGTAAGTCAATCAGAGGAAGACAAATACCATATGATTTCCTCATATGTGGAATTTAAGAAACAAAACAGATGAGCATAGAGGAAGAAAAAAAAGAGAGGGAAGCAAACCATAAGAGACTCTTAACTATAGAAAACAAACTGAGGGTTGATGGAGGGAGGTGGGTGGGGAGATGGGCTAGATGGGGGATGGGCATTAAGGAGGGCACTTGTGATGAGCACTGGGTGTTATATGTAAGTGATGAGTCACTAAATTCTATACCTAAAACAAATATTATACTATATGTTAACTAACTAGAATGTAAATAAAAATTTGATGCAAAAATATGTATATAATATGCATCTTTAATCATAAAATGATGATTTTCTCTTAGCTTTTCAAAAATACTTTAAAAAATAAATATGAAATTGCTTAAGACTTGAACTTATAAAGAATTTAAATTCTGTCATCAGATCTCAGAATAAGAGAGATGAGCTCCTATAACAGAAATGTCTACAAATTACACTAATTTTAACTATACTAATCGTAGCAAAGGTTCTTGCTCCCAGAGAAACAAGCTCTGGCCAGACCATTCATGTAGGGACTACCACTGCCACCATCCCCCAAGGCCAGAGACACTTACCAGAGACCTAGAGACATACCTGCACCCTCCTTTCATGGAGACCTTTGGATCTGCCAGCATCCCGATGTCAGGGCATCACTCTCGTTTTGAGATGGTTCATGTTAATGATGATGATCTTACTAACCATTTATTTCTAACACTCCCTGTGTCAGACTCTGTATACATCCCACATATTTATCCCATTCAGTCCTCACCACAGCATCACATGGTAGGGATACTGATACCTACAGGTGACACCACTGAGAATCACGGGAGTTATGTGCATTTCTCAAAGTCATATGGCTATAAACAGCATTGCTGACTCAAACCTGGGTGCTGGATGCCAGTCTCTGCATTCTTAAATCCCCCCAGCACTGTATAATTTACAAAGACCAGTACTTTGACCTCCATGTATTTTTATCTGATTCTCGAGACAACGACTCCTTGAGTTTAGCCAGGAGATTTATGTCTTCTCCCTAATATTAGTGAAGCAAGTTAGACTCAGATGAGTAAAGTGATGTTTCTTTTTCTTTTTTTAATTTATTTTTTAAAGATTTTATTTATTTATTTTTGAAAGAGAGAGAGAGCAGGAGCATGCACAAGCAGGGGCAGGGGGGTGGGGGGGTAGGCAGAGGAAGAAGCAGACACCCTGCTGAACAGGGAGCCCAGTGCAGGACTCGATGCCAGTGTCCTGGGATCAAGACCCAAGCCAAAGGCAGACACTTAACCGACTGAGCCACCCAGGCACTCTAAAGTGATGTTTCTAATGTTGGCAAAGGCGGACCTCGGTGGCATGATCTGGAAGGGGCAGAAGGGCAAGGCCTTCTCCCAGGGTTCTGGAAGACACATACTTATAAACCTACCACACTGAAAGAGAGAACTGACAGGTATAATTCAAACTAGTGAATAAACTATGAGTTCAACAAATATTTACTGACAGTCTTTTATGTACTACACTGGACCGGATCCTGTGAAAAAGTGTGATAGTAAGACCCTCACCCTCAAAGACAGTCTTGTTGAGCACTCTGGTATTGTTCATTTAATCAAAAGGAGATAGTAGCTAGTCCTTTCAGTCAAATGTCCCCTGAGGGGAGAAAAAAGTACACTTTCTTACTATGATAAGATATGAAATGATTTTCCATTTCATCCACCCTGCTTTACAAAAATGTGCAAATATTTCAAGTAAAATGGCACCATGTGGGTGGGAAGCTTTGGCTCGTGTGGAGAAGCTGGAAGTGGGCTGGCAGCGAGTGGTTGCACTTTTTAGCATACATACCACAGGGGCATATGGCACTAAAAGAGCAAAGTCTGTGGGGTTGTCCTCACTACACTTGTCAATGTTACAAACCTGAAAACGATGGTAATGTGTACTGGACGGGATGCCAGGAGCAGGCCAGGAAGAGAGGTCAACCAGAGAACCCAGGGTGCCGGCTGTAAGGAAGGTCATCGCCTGGCTACATGGCGGAGGGTGTCTCTGGGAGTAAGAAATGCTTCTCATCATATGTTAACTCAAGACCTTCCTACTGGAGTTCTCTTTACAGAGAACTGAGGGGTGTCTGCTGGATTGGCAGCCATATGCACACAAGGTTATCTGCTGAGCTATCAGGAACCAATGTCACCAGGCAGGGTTTCTGGGAGAGCCTGGCACTTGCCAGGAGAAAAATGAGGCACCAGCGGGAGGAACACTGACCTTGAGCCACAGCAGTCTCACATCTCCCCGTCCTTCCCATGTGCCTGCTGTGCTCAGACACTGTGCAGGTAGAAGAGCTCATTCTTGAATTATTAGCATCCCTTGCTGTTGAGGTTCATTGCCCGAGTGCTTTATTTTAAATTTAAATGATGCTTCTTTAATCAGGAGCTCCTTTTTAGCTTTATGACAGCATAACAAACCCATAATCTTGATGGGTAATCACCATATATCTTTAAATACATACATGTTTCCCATTTTACTGGAAAGTTATTTTTAGCTCTTACCTGCAATTGTCCCCCATGCTGACAATACACACACACCCTCTCTTCTCTCTGGTTATAGTCAAGCTTCCTCCCCTGTCTTTATCATTTCATTATTTCAACACATTTTTAAGTGTCTGCTCCATATACAGCGATATACTGGGCATTGAGGATGATTGAAAAACTCAATATACAGACCATGCCCCAGGGAATTTTTCAACTGACTGAGTCAAAATTACAACGTGAACTAGAGGAATAGACAGAAGAGCAGGATCAGCGTGTAGTGAAGAGATCAGGACACATCATAAAGAAGACAAAACCTGGACAGGATCTTGAGCTTTGAGAAGGATTTGGAGAGAGAAGCTTTCATGGCTACAGTAATGGGAACCTGGCTGAGCTGGAAAAAGGGGTGTCAGGGCACAGAGAACCTTGAATACCAAAGAGGCAAAACCATGTGGAGTGTTCATTGAGGGCTTACTATGGGACAGACTCTGTTTTGGGAACTCTATCTGGCAGAGTTATCTTGATGACTAAATGAGACAATCCCTCAAAGTACCCAGCACAGGACTTGGTATTTGATGATTGCTCACTGGATGCCAGCCCTCACAGTCATTAATGCTGCTGCTAGTATCATTACTGTGGTCACTGACGACCTGCACCGGTCCTAATAACCTGCCTGACAGTCCCATAAGATTCCACTGCCCCCAATTCTTCTGAAGAGTAAGCAGTCTTAGAGATGATTCTCAGGAGTTCTTAGAGTCCATAGCTAATCAGTAAAGGAATTCAGGGCTGTCATTCCAAAGTTTCTTAAGGAGGCAGAAATTTTATCAGAGAAATAATGTGATTCTGTGAGTTCTGCTCCTTCCAGCAGCTAAAGATTGAAAAGCATTCTGATAAGTGTGGTGAAATACGTATCATGAGGGTAAAAAAAACATTTGATATGAGGGAATGGGGCATGAGTCAGGAAATACTAATATTGAACACTAGCACGCTGCCCATCCATGGACAAAGGCTGTCATGTACATTATAGGTAGTGTTGCAGTTTTTCCACAAACAATACCCATCCTTTGGGTGAGGAAACAGTAAAGAGGAAGTAAATGGCTTGCCTGAGACCACAAATTAGTGAGACTTTAGGGAGTAAAAATCTGTAGCCATCAAACCACAGCTGCAACAGAATGAAACAAACAAACATACACCCTAATGGTCATTTTTCTGAATAGACCCCTTTAATATAGCAAATACCTACGGGCCAACAGAATACAACTGAAGAATCGCTGTTTGGTCCTGGTGAAAAAAAAGGAGTGTGACCAAACACTCCTGACCCACAGGAAGCTGGCCACTTACCCCCAACACACCAAGCTCAGTAGAAGGAAATTTCTATGATACCTGGGAAAATGCAGTCCTATTAAACCAAAAGTGGAAGACTAGCATAATGACACTCTTTTCTCTGCGCTGCCAACAAGCATGATTTATTCATTTTCCTGGGCATGTTTTCCAGATACAGAGCATTCCAGATTTTATGTTTTAAATGCTCAGAAATGATGGCTTTACTGATGTGAATTTTCAGAAGAATTTATTCAAAAACATAATGAGTTTGCTTCATTAATTCTCCAGATAAGTTTCAGTTCCTCTCAAAATTAAGTTGCTATGTCTTTTTGGACTATTTACCATTGAAATTATGGTTCTTTACTAAGGGGCAATAGCTTACTAATTTTTTTTAAGATTTTATTTATTTATTTGACAGAGAGAGACACAGTGAGAGAGGGAACACAAGCAGGGGGAGTGGGAGAGGGAGAAGCAGGCTCCCTGCTGAGGAGGGAGCCCGATGCGGGGCTCCATCCCAGGACCCTGGGATCATGACCTGAGCCGAAGGCAGACGCTTAACAACTGAGCCACCCAGGGCCCCAGCTTATTAATTTTTAAGGGAAGGAAAGGAAATTCATTTATTGTTTCTCCAATGATCTGACTCTGCAATTGACTACATTCACTATATTCACATTCACTATGTCAATCCACAGATTCATTCAGATGTCAGGCAGGTGCCTTCAGTTCCCCAGAATTACCCTCCCATATGCAAAGAGCAAAAGCTATAGAAAAAACAGAGGAGCAGAATGTGTCCCCGAGTTCCACAACTGACACAGCCTCGGTGACCATGCTGGCAGTGATGGACGGCCAGAATGGTGGACAGGTATCGCATCGCACGGGAGGCAGGCTGTCCATGCAGAGTGGTGAGAGAATGTAGAATAGTGATCTCACTGCAAGAGCTGGTGCCCAGGATCTGCTCGTCCTCTGTAGGCATGGTCCTGACACCCAGAATGAATGTTCTAGTGTATTCAGCTGTGCACATAGGGTGAGCGTTTATCATGCCTGACAACACCCAGTAGAAAAATTACAAATCTCATGTGATTGACATGTTGTTTCTCGGCCTACAACTATCTGGATATTTAGAAGTACACAGATATCTTAAATGATTTTTCCAATTTTATACAGAAAACTGACGTAGCGAAGGGAGCCGCAGGATGCTAGTAGAGAAGAGACAAGATTACCCTCCCTCTCTGCACTCTTATCAGAAGGAAATGGTCCCTTCACTGGGTGGAAAGCAACGTGGTAAGCAGAGAGAGTTTAGTTGTCTTGTGAGGTTAAGTAAGTTAATACTTAGTAGGAGCTCAGAAAAATGTTCCCATTGTCTCTAAATGCTTGAAATTCTAACCGTTGTTAATCTGAAGGCTCCCTTCCCCACCTTCAGACCAGTCCTTTGGGATATCTCAATTCATCACATATTCATCACGTGCTTTCTGTTCTTCTCATCTTTCATCTAAATTCTGACTTGCTAGGTCAGAGAAGGGGTAAGTGTTTAAACACACACACACACACACACACACAGAAGCCTTTTACAATATTATTCCCACTCCTAAAATCTCCTTTCTTACATCAGTCTTCCTTGTCTCAGACATAAGCCAGTATCCCCTCCAAAGAAAGAAACAAACAAAAGTTGGCTGATTTTCTGTGGAGGAACAAATCTTTTGTTAATACAGTTTTGATCCTGCATTACCTACACCACTGAAACCATGTAAGCCAAACCTTAGGAAAAAGACTGTCCTGCAGCCATACAGTTTTAGGTTTTTGCACTGAGGACAGAGCCCCCCATAGCAACGATAACTGAGTGCATCCAGAAGTTAATCTGGAGTGAAGAAAGTGCCAACTGCACAGTTCATATGAAGATACTGCTACTCAAGAGATACAGCTGAATGACTGATGGAGAGGGGCAACCATCTCCTAGCCAGAAATAAGTCCCTCCTAGAACTAATTCAAAGACAGGCACCAGGAAAAATTGTAAAGTCTCATAAAATGAACAGAATCAAGAAGTGATTTTGAAGACTACAATTTTGCCTAGAGTCTGTTAGAGGTTAGGAGCTCTATGCCTGATGACCAAATTGGTTTTCTTTCTCTTTCTTTCTTTCTTTTCCTTTTTTGGGGGAGGAGGGGATGCAGCTGGTTAGTCTCTGATCTCTGAAACACAAGGATTTGGATCTCAGCTCCAATCATATATTCCACAGGGAAGAAAATAATTCTATTTTGCTAATCCATATCACCAGTTGCAATGAAACCAATTCTCTCTTTTAAGAGCTTGTGAAATAATAAAATTACTTGGAGAAGTGCAAGATAGGCACTTTTGAAGATAATTTCTGGAGGGATCTTCACTATGCTTACTTTTAAGGAAATGTTCAACAATTCCAAGAGAGGACTCAGGATAAATGAGACCATATTTTTCAATCAAAGCCTGAGATAAGATGGATGTCAGAGAGGGAGCAGCACCAGGTTAATTATACCAATATGCCTCTGCCTTTTCTTCAATGCCTGGCTAGGTGTAGTCTGGTGATACTATCCAAGGTAGGCTACGGTGACATTTGAGAGAATATGGAATATATTTGTACATACAACTGCTGTGATTGCAACGAGAACTTCCAGAAGGAACAGATACTTTTCGCTGGATGGAAAAGAAGGCACTGCATCAGACACTCTGATTGGTCACCTCACTTCTTCCCATATCTCCGCAATTTGGTGATAGCCACACAGTTTCCTGGGACTGACACAAGTTCAGCCATGGGGCCCAGACTAACTCAGAGGTGACCTGAGTCCGTATATGCAATGTGACCTAAGATGGTCTCCGTAGAGTGGGACTTCTGTCAGTGACTTGGAGAAGAAACACTCTGTCCCCCAATTTATGAACAAGAAAATGGGTACCCTTGCAAAAAACAACCTCTGTACTCAGCAAGCTTGGGTGGGTTGGCTGCCTTTGGAGAAGAAATTTGAGTTCAGGAAATGGAAACATTTCCAGAGTATTTTTGTGGTTTTGTTTTGGTTTTTGTTTTGTTTTGGTTTGGTTTGGTTTGGTTGGTTGGTTGGTTGGTTTTTTCCTAAGCCTCTTATAAAGTTGTCCTTCTTAGGAAATTTCAACACTGCCCAGGCTGAACTATAGGGAAGCACAAGTCTTCTACTCTCAGGGCAACGGTAGCAGAAGACTGACCCCCTAGAGGTCTTTATTGTGGTAGCAGTGAATTAATGAAAACTAATGAAAAAAGAAAAAAGCAAAACTTAAGACCAAAAACCAACTAATTTTGATTCCTGTTATTTTTGTCCTAATAATTTTTTCCTTGTTTATCCTTACACTTAAAAAGAAGCATGCCTTTATAAGAATAAAGCTTTTCTTCAAATTAAACAAAAGAGAACATATATACATAATTATCATGAAAATTGAAGCTTGAGGAGAGCGTTTTCTTAAGGAGAACAGAAAGGGGATTGGCAGTGATTAGGGCTGAGTTATGTCCCCTCAGATACATACGTTCAAGTTCTAACACCCCAGTACCTCAGAATGTGACTGTATTTGAAGATAGAGCCTTCAAAGAGGCAAAGTGAGGCAAAATCAAGGTAAAATGCGGTCATGAGGTTGGGACCTAATCCAATTTGACTGGTGTCTGTATTAAAGGAGGAGATTAGGACACAGACACACACAGAAGGAAGACCCTGTGAGGACACAGGGAGAAAACAGCCATCTGCAAGCCAAGGAGAGAGGTCTCAGAAGAAACCAACCCTGACAATACCTTGATATTGGACTTCTAGCCTCCCTGTGAGAAAATAAGTTCTGTTGCTTCAATCACCCAGTTTGTGGCACTTTTTGATGGCAGCCCTAGCACACTAATAGAGAGCAGAGCAGCAGAAAGAAGTTCCACCTGCGGTCAGCAGCCTACCTCTGCTGATGCCTGCCCTCCAGGTTTCAGACTAGCTCAGCCAGTCCCACTGTCACATAACCCAAGCCCTTGCAACAAATCTCTTCACATGTACATCTCCTATTGGTCCTGTTGTTCTGATTGAATCCTGACTAATACAGAGAGTGTGCAAAGTGAGGACAGAAAAGCTGAGAAGGCTCTGGAAAACATGACCATTTAAGAAACACGAGAGGAAGAGGAGTCTGTGCTGTAGACGAGAAACCCCAAGGATGTGGCAGGAAGTGAAGGACAGGGTGATATCAGAGAAAGTGAAGGGCGTAAGACTGGTCGAGCATGCCAATTCTCCACAGAAATCAAGGGACAGTCAGCCCAAAATGAGCAGCTGAAACGTGATGTTCTAGCTTTGGTAAAGGAGCTTCAGGGAGGGAACCCAAGTACATGGGGCTGAGGAACAGGTGGAAGACAAGAAAATGAAGAAGGAGGTTTATCCCTCCAAGAAACTTACCTACAACACACAGGAGGATGAAAAGACATTAGCTAAGGGAACTCAGAAAAATGGAAGGGTCGTGGATATTAATTACCTGTAAGATGACAGATGCTTGAGTATGTCCAGATGCATAAGGGACAAAAGCAGTGAAGAGATTACAAATAGCGTAGAAAGGGGATAGCTAACACAGCAGAGACCTCAGGAGAGCTGGAGGTGATGAGATTCAACTCTCAGGAGCAGGGATTTGCTCTGGATACAAAGAAGGAAACATCGCCACAGAGATGGAATGATACAAGGCAGGGCAGCTGCCAGTGCCCATATGTAGGAAGAGCATTCCCAGCAGCTAGACTCTAGTGTCACAGTGAACCACTGAGTTAAGACCATCCCCTGACCATGACGAAATATGGCCAGGGAGAGGGTTTAGGAATTAGTGCCAATGAAATTAGTTTGAGGTTCTTTTTGTTGGGTTGTTGTTTTTTTTGTTTGTTTGTTTGTTTTTTTAAGTGACAATTGGGAAAAGAAATCGGCTCTTTCTGGAAATAGGAGAGAGACATAAAAGCACTAGGCAGACTTGGGGTCAGATACATTTGAAGGCAGTGACTTTGCCTTCAAGTGTATCTTTACAAAGATAAAATTGATTTTATTCAGCAGCATTTTTCGCTGGGAATAGGAATAGGAAGATAAGGTACAGGCTTGATCCAGGGTTGAGGTTCGGACAACGGCAGAAGGACAAGAAGGCAAGGTAGCCGAATGTATTGTCAAGAGAGACTGCAGTGATGGTTTATGGTGCCCAGGTGAGGTAAGAAAAAAAAGAGCATCTGGGAGAAAATGAAGGGCTGCCTGGTAAGAAAGTATCCACAGGTCTGCAGAAGTGCTATAGAGGGCAATGAATTCAACAGTAAACCAAAGCACAGGCTCTGGGGTCAGGCTGGCTCCACAATCAGCAAGGTATGACCTTGGTCAGTTTATTTAATCTTACTTTGCCTTCATTTTCACCATCTGTTAAATGGGGATGGTAAGACACCTATAGTTGTGATTCACGTGAAATAGGGAGCTTTACCGGCCTGGCATATATTTAGTGTCCCTTGGGTTCTGGTCATGTCCGCTGGGGGAGGAGACAGTCATATGCTTGGAAGTTGTGGGAGAATGGTTTAAGATGTCACAGATGAGACTGCCTGGCAAGTTCCAGGATGTGGGTGTGGGTGGGTATCACAGCATTCACTGCAGGGGACCTGCACAGGAAGAGGTGGAGAGAACACAGGCTTAGGATCCTAAGTGCTACACCCATGGGCACACCCGAGGTGTCATAAGAGCCAAAGACAGAGATCCAGGGCTGAGGTAAGAACCTCCCACCCCAGGACCACAAACCCCAAAGCCTGGTGAGAAGAGAGGCTGGTTTTCACAATGACAAGTTACTATGCCCTAATATTAGGCAGTTATGGCAGTTGGTACCTATGAAATGATGGAAACACTTGAAATTATAAATATATTCAGAGGGTACTGGGCAGCGTTTCAGGCACCCAAGATGGGAAAGCTATTTGTAAGACAGGTCTAAAAATAGTCAAAGCTTTTTCCACAACCCTAACTTCCTCCCCAGGTCTGAACTGGCCATCTCGGACCTGCACCTGCCCCAACATCCAAGCATCTTTAGAATGATGTCCTAGATGACTGAACCATGCCCCTTTTCAATGTGTAATATTTTAAAATAGTGTCCCTCTCAAAAGTGATCCTCCATCTTTTCAAGCAGTGTTGCTTAGCTCTCAACATCAATTATAAAAACTGCATATGAGTTCCTCACTCCGGTTCTGCTCTCAGTCCTGGTGTGTACACCATAGCCACCTCTCTCAAGTCTTCAGTTCCTTCTTCTCCCAAGTGAAATAAACCTACATCCACCAACTTTTCTTTTGAGGTTTTATTTTTCAACTCTTTGACCATCTCTCAGTCTTAACCAACTCCAAATACTCCTTAATACTCTTAGCTATAGATGTAAGCAAACTAATGTTTCAGTACATTGGCATTCCAGGATGATAGTGAAACTCCTCACTTTTCATACTTCATCTCCAAGTAGTTGGGAGTGGAGTGGGAGGACGGATGATGTTACATGAACTAGCTAACTTCTTTCGTATTTTTAGCTAAATGTATCTCCCTTTAACAAATTTTAGCCCTGGATATCGTTTGGATACACACACACACACATATATATAATTATATATTGCATATATTATATAAATATATGAATAATTAGTAAGTGTACTATATTATTATTTATAATGGTGATTATTCATTATGTATAATTACATGTAATTATTATATATATTTATATTTCATTTCTACTTCTATTTCTTCATATTCATATTTGACATTAAAATCCTAGTTAATCTATAATTCTGTTTTCATTCTGACATGTCTACTGTTCCCTATAGATATGTCTTTGCACATATTTTAGGATTCTTCATTCCTTTTGATCCTACTCTGCAGGGCTATATAAATAAACAGTTGTTAAGCAACTAAGAAGCTCTTCTCAAACTCAAAACTTCAGGTGCTCATTCAAATAACAATAAGATGTATTTATTTTGCTCATGCACTTAAATATGATATAAGTAGGAACAGAGTTGTTTTTTTTTCCTTAGCATCTTCTTCTTGTGTAATAATGTTTTATTACAAAACAACAGCCTGTGAACCAAAGATCTCCTAAAAATTTTAATTGTAATTGAGAACACAGCTGTCTTTTCTTTTGGTTGCTATAATCTTCTCTCTAATGGAGAGCAGCCCTGAAATTACTAAGGACTTGGAAAAACAATGTGCTTTTAAAATATTTTCTCCCTCTGTAGCCTTTACTCATCACAGATAGAATGCCTATAAAATGCAATACACAATTATGGAAACCAAGGCTACCAAGCTACAAACACTAATTGTAGGTTAAATGAGCTTTACAATATATATTTGGAGGCTTAAAAGATGGGTTTTAGTTCCAGAGCACAGATGATAATAAAAGACCTGACATTCTCAAACCTAGATAGACAGATAAATGGGCATTTTTTTATTATGATGATTTCCCAAGACTCATGCTACTATAGGTAATGTTCTTAAGGTTCATAATAAATAAAGAGCTAAACTAAAATTAGAATTAAAAAACAAAAACGTAGTTTTTCTTCATCCCTTCAATGTCCCTGAAAAGAGTGACTTATGTCCCTTATTTTACAGGGACGTCTCAAAGGAATGTAAGCTCCTTATTCACTCTTAAAGGTGTATTTCCAAAGCATTAACTCTCCCAGAAAGGGAAATACATATCTATCAAAGGGCACCCAGAGCAAAGTTGGGATTTTTTTTTTCTTTTCTTGTTTTCTTTGTTTAAAGAGGTCAAAATAAGGGCGCCTGGGTGGCTCAGTTGGTTAAGTGACTGCCTTCGGCTCAGGTCATGATCCTGGAGTCCCTGGATCAAGTCCTGCATCGGGCTCCCTGCTCGGCAGGGAGTCTGCTTCTTCCTCTGACCCTCCTGACCCTCCCCCCTCTCGTGTGCTCTCTCTCTCAAATAAATAAATAAAATCTTTAAAAAAAAAAAAAAGAAAGAGGTCAAAATAAGAATCACTTCACTTACCAGAAAATTAGCAGATATAGGTGGATATTTGGGTACTTATAATTAGAAGTTGACTTCAATGTAATGCCACCAAAGAACAACAAAATAGAACCATCGGTTTCTCTCCGTGGAAAATAAAAAGTAAAGCAATTTTTGAAAACCTCCACAACCCACAGTTTAGAGGATAAATATTGGATGGCTTATTTACAAAAATCACTGATATTCTAAATAAATTAGATAACATTTCAGTACTAAAAGGGCTCATGCGTGAATACCAACAACCCTAAATAGTATACTGGCTTTTGTTCATAAACCATAATCCCAATCCGATGAGTCACAGAAAATTCTGAATATCTCCAGTGCATTCGATGGGCCTGAATTTCACCTTAAGAAATATTTGCAAAGGACAGAACAAAGTGCTCTGAACTGGCGCGGGCAACCAGGCAAAAAAGCCAGGAAAAGGAACTAGCTTCCCTTCCAGAAGACGCTGACATTCCTCCACGCCCTAGTACTTTCCCTGACCACAGTTCTTAGTAGGGGTTTGGTTAGGGGGGAGGGGGGGAAGCGGGAGGGGGAGTGGAGGGTCATTCAAACGCTCAAAACGCCCCTGGCTGTTCGATTCGCCCCCTGTGAACCTCGCAGTTCCCCACCCAAAACTCTTCCAGGAAATCCTTTACTTCAAGGAGGCCACCCTCTGAGAATCTCCAGAGTCCTGCACGGAGGGCAAGGAGTTTCCGCAACCTAGAGGGAGCCGCAACCGCAGGTCCTGGCGGCAGAGCCCGACCTTCCCTCCCGACCCCAGCCACTGCGGCGCTCGGGCCCCGCACTCACCGGATGATCACGAACATGACCAGAGAGTTGCCCACCAAGCCCACGACAAACACCACGGAGTAGACAGCCGTGATGATGACAGGGATGGCGGGAGAGATGTGCGCGGACTCCAGCGGAGCGCCCTCGGATCCCCCGCTGCTGTTGCCGTCAGTCTCGGCCCAGCCCGGCAGCCAGCCGCTGCCGTTCGGGAGCAGGCAGGTGCTCTGGGAGCAGGTGGGACCCGGCTCCCCGCGTAAGATCTGGACCGGGGACTCCATGGTCAGGCGGCTGCAGCTGGAGGGCAAGCAGAGGCAGAACCTGCAGGGCCACGAGAGCGAGAGAACCAGCTGGACCCGGAGAGGCAAACTTTGCCCGCCCACCGGCCAGCGCGCGGAGGCCAGCAGCCCGGGGAGCCCGGGACCCGCTGATGCCCACCCCGGCGCACGTCCCCAGAGGAGGAAAAAGGAGGGCGGACATCTCGCTGCAGCTGAGTACTGGTGAGGCGGACAGCGCTGGCTCCTCTTCCCGGGCTCCTGAAATCCCCTCCAACCCTTTCCTAGGCACGGTCCCCTGGCGGAATTGTTCCCCAAATGCTGCTCTGAGCCCCCAGGAACAAAAAGCTCTCGAGCACAAAGCCCTCGCTCCCCAGGACTGCTCCTCGAAAGTCAAAAGCCCAAAGCTCACCTCCGGCTCCCGGAGACCCTCAGAGTGGTCCAGGGGACGTCCTGGTCCCTGCGGAACCTCGCGCTCCCGGGGCCGCTCAGCTCTCGGAGTCGCCGCGCACCCGCAGCCCAGCGCTCTGGCAGAGGCACCTTTTCAGTCGAGCTCGGTCGCCGAGCTCAGCGCGCGGCTGCCACGACCCGTGGCGGCTCAGCCAGGCCTTTGCTTCTAGGAGTCGGCGGGGCTCACTGGCCCGTTGGGTGGAGAGCTCCAGGGCGCCCCGCCCCGGGCCGCGCCCGCCCCACCCCGTCCCGCCCACCCAAACCCAGCCCCGCGCCCCCAGCTGAGGCTCAGGGAGCACCAACTACCCAGAGCCTCAATCAGCCTCTCTTGGATGGCCCTAAGACTGAGCTGCTGCGCCATTTAGCTTTAGTAATAAGGAAGGGTGTGCCTCAGTGCAAGTATGCATCTGGATTATTCAAAATAAAGTCTAGAACTACTGTGGGCCTCATTCTCCAGACAGGTCTTCTTTCAAGAGAGGAGAAAAAGCATACTTTTATTTGAATGACCCATCCAAATAAAGTAGCAAAATAATCCAATTAGAATAAGACCAGGTCATAAGATATTAATGATTTAGTATACATAAATAGAATATTCCTGTGCATTCTATTCCTTCTAGTCTTCTCTGAGATGACACAAAGACTGCACCTTACAGGTATTACCTATATTTTGTTGTATTACCTGTGAATGGGTAAAACACTCTCCTTAGTGTTGGCCAGGGAGTTGACAATGTCTCTTTCTCTTTTTTTAATCCCTGCAATCATCACTTTTCTGTCCCTAGCGTGACTTCTCTACGAAGCCCCCAAGAACCTGAACTCCCATAGAGGAATTCAGTCATCATTTCTGTGCTTAACTCCACCAGTCAAGGATTGCTGTCAGATTCTGCTGGTGAAAGACACCCTCAGGCAGAGACCCAGGAGACAATGAAGAAAAGGAAGGAAGACCAAGGTAAGTTGCACAGGGGAGCCAGGACTCAGCCACTGAAGTGAAGGTCCTGAAGGACATTGGGAAGTTCCCCTCTCCCAACTGAGTATGGGAGTCAGGATGCTGATACAGTCATTCCATTCATCAGTTGACTGCAGAAGAGAGCTCTTACCTTGTTCAAGATATTGTGACCCCCAGAGATGAACCATGAGAGACTATGAACTCTTGAGAAACAAACTGAGTGTTTTAGAGGGGAGGCGGGTGGGTTATCCCGGTGATGGGTATTAAGGAGGGTACATATTGAATGGAGCACTGGGTGTTATACGCAAACAATGAATCATGGAACACTACATCAAAAACTAATGATGTAATGTATGGCAACTAACATAATAAAATAAAATAAAATAAATAAAATATGAAATAAACAAATGTGAACTGAAAAAAAAAAAACAGATGAATGGAGGAAAAAAAAGATATTGTGACCCCCAAAGAGGCATTTGACCACAAGAGTCTTAACAACAACCTCAAAATGCACAGCTCTTCTTAGCAATTTGATTCAAAGAACAACAGGAAAGCTCTCCTTTGCCCAACAGAATCCCTCCAACCCTGGGATCATTGGTGTTTTGAAAATTATTATCAAATCTTATATCTTTTTAGGTTTTGATTGCAGATTTTCATTAGAAGATGACAAAACATCAGAATGATGGGATCTCCATGTGTCTGAGGGTCCTTCTCTGTTAGGAAGATGGCAGATGAATCATCTCCATATGTCTGGGGGCTTGTTTCCTGCCAAAGGGATCCCAGACTACCATCAAACCGACCTAGGAAGACGTTTTGTTTGAAAACTAAGCAGTATCCAAATAAGAAAGAAAGTAAAAATAGTATGTTAAAGTAAAATAGCTAAGAAAGACAGAATTATCCATTTGTTTTTCTGTCTACTACCTATTTATTTATGATTTCATGCATTCAACATACATACAACTGTGCAACACACTTTTGAAAGGGTGTTTACAATATCTATCCTCCTTTTGCACTCACCACATTGGTTAATTTTTGTTGTTGTTGTATTTAGCACACAGGTGGCTCACACAGCTGGTAACATTACTAAGTTGGCTCAAACACAGGTGTTTCTGGCTCTTGCAATATGCTGATTGCACAGAATGATTTCATGTAAGGGAGCAAATGCAGAGCCACTCTTCCCCAAAAGACAAAATATATATAGAAAGGGTTATTTGGCAAGGACAAAAAAGAAGAACAGGAAAGGTATTACTTGAAAAGATTTAGGTAAAGTTGTTTTTTTTTTCTTTTTTAAGATTTATTTATTTGAAAGAGAGAGCATGAGTGGGTCGGGGGGGCAGAGAGGGAGAGGGAGAACCAGACTCCCTGGTGAGCAGGGAGCCCAATGTGGGGCTGGATCCCAGGACCCTGAGATCATGACCTGAGCTGAAGGCAGAGGCTTAACCGACTGAGCCACTGAGGTGCCCTAACAGTTTTAAAGAGGTAAAAAAAAAACTTTAAAGACGTTTCCAAGTTGGTACAATTCCAATAACCTGAACTTTTGCTCTCCCTGTACGTCTCATATGTATACATAGTGTATGTGTATGGAGAGGTTTGCCAGGTACTTCTATAATGAAAGCAGAATGCAGAACTCAGCCTGGGACTTCTAAATTATAAGACGATGTTCTCATTCTGATCACCAATAAGAAACCTCTACTAGTTGGGACAGTCTTTTGAAGGCAAAAATTACTAATTATGATAAAGGCAGTTTTGTTTCATTTGAGTACTCCTATTTTTTTTTTTCTTTTTTACCAAACTAATGGCCAAAATAAAGTGAAGCCAAAATGGGCAGAGCATTAAAAAACCTTCAGGCAGTTGCGGTTGCCAGGGGAACCTCGCTTGTGTCTCTGAACACAGTGAGGAAGTCCGCTTATGTGGATTCAGGTTGTCAGGAGTATGAGATTTTATCATAATACTGGAGAAAAGCGAGGAGGGGCGGAGCAAGGTGGCAGAGGAGTAGGAGACCTGGATTTTGTCTGGTCTCAGGAATTCAGCTGGATAGGGATCAAACCATTCTGAACACCTACAAACCCAACAGGAGATAGAAGAAAAGAATAACAACATCTCTCTGAACAGAAAAGCAGCCACTTTCTGGAAGGTACGATGTGCGGAGAAGTGAATCAGAGGTGATATTCGGGAGAATAGACGGCGGGGGAGGGGGCCTCCGTCGGCCACTTTTGCAAGTGATAGAGCCGCGGAGCTCAAAATCGGAACTTTTAGAAGTCTGCTCCGCTGAGGGACGTTGCTCCAGTGGCTAAGTGGGAGGTGGAACCCTCCGGGACAGTGTGGTCTCAGGACCGTCGGGGTCACAGAAAGACCGGGGGTGCCTGAGTGCGGCAGAGCTCCCAGGTATCGGAGCGGGGAAGCCGACTGCAGAGACGGAGCCAAGGCGCAAGCTCTCAGCTCGGGGTTGCCATAAACCATGATCTGCGGCACAGTTGGGCCACTGCTCCTCCAGCAGGGACCCAACAAGCGGCAGATCCAGGGAGACTCCATTTCCTCCCCCGGGAGGAGTGGCATGGGAGCGCACCACAGGAATCTGCTGGGTTTGGAGACTCCACACCGAGTCGTGTACCAGAGATAGAAATACTCGGTCACAGGCTGGGTGAGCACAGAGTGCGGCCAGAGACCAGGGAGACAGGACTGACTGACTGCTTTTCTCTGAGGGTGCACTGAGGAGCGGGGCCTCAAGTACTCGGCTCCTCTGGGGGGGGAGATTGGGAGGCCGCCATTTTCACTCTCCTCCTCCAAAGCTGTACGGAAAGCTTACAGGGAACAAAATCTCCTGAGAGCAAACCCGAGCAGATTACTTAGCCCTGGCCGGGCAAGGGAGGGGCAATTCCGCCTCCGGCAAAGACATTTGGCAACCACGGCAACAGGCCCCTCCCCCAGAAGATCAGCGAGAACAGCCAGCCAAGACCAAGTTTACCAATCAAAGAGAACAGCAGAACTCCAGCGCTAGGGGAAAAATACACAGAGAATCCATGGCTTTTTTACCATGATTCTTTAGTCTTTCGAAGTTAATTTTATTTTTAACGGTCTTTTTTTTTTTTTTTTGAATTTTTCTTGTTCCCTTTTTCAACCAACATCTTATCAATCCCTTTTTTAAAAAAAACATTCTTATTTTTCCTTTTTAGAGTCATATTCTATCCCTTCATAGTAGTTACCCTTATTTTTGGCATATATATATATATCATATATATATATGATATATGATATATATATATGTTGTTCTCTCTTTAAAATTTTTAGATAGTTTCTTCTAACAGATCAAAATATACCCTAAATCTCTAGTGTACAGATTTGTTCTACTCTCCTGCCTGATCACATTCTCTCCCTTTTTTTTCTTTTTTTTTTTAATCCTCTTCTTTCTTTTTTCAAACAACTTCTTATCAATTCCTTTGATAAAATATTTTATAATTTTCATCTTTACAGTCATATTCCATCCCTTCATCATATCAACCCTTATTTTTGTACATATATAAGTTTTTCTTTCTTAAAAATTAGGGAGGCACTTTCCTCCAACAGACCAAAATACATCCAAAATCTAGTGTGTGGCACTGATCTATGCACCACCCTGATCATATTTGATCATATTATGTTTTTTTTTTGTTTTGTTCTGTTTTTGTATGTTTTTATCTTTTTCATTTCCTTTTTTTTTCTTTTTCTTTTTCTTTTTTCTTTCTTTCCCCCTGGCTTCAGTATTTTCTGATTTGTTTAGAGTATATTTTCTGTGGATGTTGTTACCCTGTTAGCATTTTGTTCTCTCATTCATCTATTCTCTGGACAAAATGACAAGACGGAAAAAATCACCTCAACAAAAAGAACAAGAGGTAGCACCGACTGCCAGGGACCTACTCAATATGGACATGAGTATGATGTCAGATCTAGAGTTCAGAATCATCATTTTAAAGATACTAGCTGGGCTTGAAAAAAGCATGGAAGTTATTAGAGAAACCCTTTCTGGAGAAATAAAAGAAATAAATTCTAACCAAGTCGAAATCAGAAAGCCTATTAAAGAGGTGCAATAAAAAATGGGGGCGCTAACTGCTAGGATAAATGAGGCAGAAGAAAGAATCAGTGATGTAAAAGACCAAATGATGGAAACTAAAGAAGCTGAGAAAAAGAGATAACTACTGGATCACGACGGCAGAATTCGAGAAATAAGCAATACCATAAGATGAAACAACATTAGAATAATTGGGATCCCAGAAGAAGAGGAAAGACAGAGAGGGGCAGAAGGTATATTGGAGCAAATTATAGCAGAGAACTTCCCTAATTTGGGGAAGGAAACAGGCATCAAAATCCAGGAAGGACAGAAAACCACTCAAAAATCAATAAAAATAGGTCAACACCCCCACATCTAATAGTAAAACTTATGAGTCTCAGAGACAAAGAGAAAATCCTGAAAGCAGCTCGGGAGAAGAAATCTGTAACCTACAATGGTAGAAACATTAGATTGGCAGCAGACCTATTCACAGAGACCTGGCAGGCCAGAAAGGACTGGCATGATATATTCAGAGCACTAAGCGAGAAAAATATGCAGCCAAGAATACTATATCCAGCCAGGCTGTCATTGAAAATAGAAGGAGAGATAACAAGCTTCCAGGACAAACAAAAATTAAAGGAATTTGCAAACACGAAACCAGCCCTACAAGAAATATTGAAAGGGGTCCTCTAAGCAAAGAGAGAGCCTAAATGCAACATAGATCAGAAAGGAACACAGACAATATACAGTAACAGTCACCATACAGGCAACACAATGTCACTAAATTCATATCTTTCAATAGTTACCCTGAATGTAAATGGGCTAAATGCCCCAATCAAAAGACACAGGCTATCAGATTGGATTAAAGAACAAGACCCATCGATATGCTGTCTGTAAGAGACCCATTTTAGACCCAAAGACACCCCTAGATTGAAAGTGAGGGGGTGGAAAACAATTTACCATGCTAATGGACACCAAAAGAAAGCTGGGGTGGAAATCCTTATATCAGACGAATTAGATTTTAAACCAAAGACTGTAATAAGAGATGAGCAAGGACATTATATCCTACTTAAAGGATCTATCCAACAAGAAGATCTAACAATTGTAAATATCTATGCCCCTAACATGGGAGCAGCCAATTATGTAAGGCAATTAATAACAAAAGCAAAGAAACACATTGACAACAATACAATAATAGTGGGGGACTTTAACACCCCCCTCACTGAAATGGACAGATCGTCTAAGCAAAAGATCAACAAGGAAATAAAGATTTTAAATGACACACTGGACCAAATGGACTTCACAGACATATTCAGAACATTCCACCCCAAAGCAATGGAATACACATTCTTCTCTAGTGCCCATGGAACATTCTCCAGAATAGATCACATCCTAGGTCATAAATCAGGTCTCAACTGGTACCAAAAGATTGGGATCATTCCCTGCCTATTTTCAGACCACAGTGCTTTGAAACTAGAACTCAATCACAAGAGGAAAGTCGGAAAGAACTCAAATACATGGAGGCTAAAGAGCATCCTACTGAAGAATGAATGGGTCCACCAGGAAATTAAAGAAGAATTTAAAAAATACATGGAAACCAATGAAAATGAAAACACAACTATTCAAAATCTTTGGGATGCAGCAAAGGCAGTCCTAAGAGGAATATATATAGCAATACAAGCCTTTCTCAAGAAACAAGAAAGGTCTCAAGTACACAACCTAACCCTACACCTCAAGGAGCTGGAGAAAGAACAGCAAATAAAGCCTAAACCCAGCAGGAGAAGAGAAATAATAAAGATCAGAGCAGAAATCAATGAAATAGAAACTAAAAGAACAGTAGAACAGATCAACGAAACTAGGAGCTGGTTCTTTGAAAGAATTAACAAGATTGATAAAACCCTGGCCAGACTTATCAAAAAGAAAAGAGAAATGACCCAAATCAACAAAATCATGAATGAAAGAGGAGAGATCACAACCAACACCAAAGAAATACAAACAATTATAAGAACATATTATGAGCAACTCTATGCCAGCAAATTAGATAATCTGGAAGAAATGGATGCATTCCTAGAGATGTATCAACTACCAAAACTGAACCAGGATGAAATAGAAATCCTGAACAGACCTATAACCACTAAGGAAATTGAAGCAGTCATCAAAAATCTCCCAAAAACAAGAGCCCAGGGCCAGATGGTTTCCCAGGGGAATTCTACCAAACATTTCAAGAAGAATTAATACTTATTCTGAAACCATTCCAAAAAATAGAAATGGAAGGAAAACTTCCAAACTCGTTTTATGAGGCCACCATTGCCTTGATCCCCAAAACAGACAAAGACCCTGTCAAAGGAGAATTATAGACCAATATCCCTGATGAACATGGATGCAAAAATTCTCACCAAAATACTAGCCAATAGGATCCAACAGTACATTAAAAGGATTATTCACCACAACCAAGTGGGATTTATCCCTGGGCTGCAAGGTGGTTCAACATCTGCAAATCAATCAATGTGATACAATACATTAATCAAAGAAAGAACAAGAACCATATGATCCTCTCAATAGATGCAGGAAAAGCATTTGACAAAGTACAACATCCTTTCTTGATCAAAACTCTTCAGAGTATAGGCATAGAGGGTACATACCTCAATATCATAAAAGCTATCTATGAAAAACCTACAGCAAATATCATTCTCAATGGGGAAAAACTCAGAGGCTTTTTTTTTAAGATTTTATTTATTTATTTGACAGAGAGAAACACAGTGAGAGAGGGAACACAAGCAGGGGGGCCCGATGAGGGGCTCGATCCCAGGACCCCAGGATCATGACCTGAGCTGAAGGCAGACACTTAACAACTGAGCCACCCAGGCGCCCCAGAGCTTTCCCCCTAAGGTCAGGAACGCGGCAGGGATGTCCACTATCACCACTGCTCTTCAACATAGTATTAGAAGTCCTAGCCACAGCAATCAGACAACAAAAAGGAATAAAAGGCATCCAAATTGGCAAAGAAGAAGTCAAACTCTCACTCTTTGCAGATGATATGATACTTTATGTGGAAAACCCGAAAGGCTGCACCCCAAAACTGCTAGAACTCATACAGGAATTTAGTAAAGTGGCAGGATATAAAATCAATGCACAGAAATCAGTGGCATTCCTATACACAAACAACAAGACAGAAGAAAGAGAAATTAAGGAGTCGATCCCATTTACAATTGCACCCAAAACCATAAGATACCTAGGAATAAATCTAATCAAAGAGGCAAAGGATCTGTACTCAGAAAAGTATAAAATACTCATGAAAGAAATTGAGGAAGACACAAAGAAATGGAAAAACGTTCCATGCTCATGAATTGGAAGAACAAATATTGTGAAGATGTCCATGCTACCTAGAGCAATCTACACATTCAATGCAATCCCCATCAAAATACCATCCACTCTTTTCAAAGAAATGGAACAAATAATACTAAAATGTGTATGGAACCAGAAAAGACCCTGAATAGCCAGAGGAATGTTGAAAAAGAAAAGCAAAGCTGGCGGCATCCCAATTCCAGACATCCAGCTCTATTACAAAGCTGTCATCATCAAGACAGCATGGTACTGGCACAAAAACAGACACATAGATCAATGGAACAGAATAGAGAGCCCAGAAATGGACCCTCAACTCTATGGTCAACTCATCTTTGTCAAAGCAGGAAAGAATGTCCAATGGAAAAAAGACAGTCTCTTCAACAAATGGTGTTGGGAAAATTGGACAGCCACATGCAGAAGAATGAAACTGGACCATTTCCTTACACCACACACAAAAATAGACTTCAAATGGTTGAAAGACCTCAATGTGAGACAGGAGTCCATCAAAATCCTAAAGGAGAACACAGGCAGCAACCTCTTCGACCTCAGCCGCAGCAACTTCTTCCTAGAAGCATCGCCAAAGGCAAGGGAAGTGAGGGCAAAAATGAACGATTGGGACTTCATCAAGATAAAAAGCTTTTGCACAGCAAAAGAAACAGTCAACAAAACCAAAAGACAACTGACCGAATGGGAGAAGATATTTGCAAATGACATATCAGATAAAGGGCTAGTAATCAAAATCTATAAAGAACTTATGAAACTCAACACCCAAAGAACAAAGAATCCAATCAAGAAATGGGCAGAAGACATGAACAGACATTTTCCCAAAGAAGACATCCAAATGGCCAACAGACACATGCAAAAGTGCTCAACATCGCTCAGCATCAGGGAAATCCAAATCAAAACCTCCATGAGATATCACCTCACACCAGTCAGAATGGCTAAAATTAACAAGTCAGGAAACAATAGATGTTGGCGGGGATGTGGAGAAAGGGGAACTTTCCCACACTGTTGGTGGGAATGCAAGCTGGTGCAGCCACTCTGGAAAACAGTATGGAGGTTCCTCAAAAAGTTGAAAATAGAGCTACCATTTGACCCAGCAATTGCACTACTGGGTATTTACCCCAAAGATACAAAGGTAGGTATCCGAAGGAGTACATGCACCCCAATGTTTAAAGCAGCAATGTCCACAATAGCCAAACTATGGAAAGAGCCAAGATATCCATCGACAGATGAATGGATAAAGAAGATGTGGTATATATATACAATGGAATATTATGCAGCCATCAAAAGGAATGATATCTTGCCATTTGCAACAACGTGAATGGAACTGGAGAGTGTTATGCTGAGCAAAATAAGTCAAACAGAGAAAGACATGTATCATATGATCTCACTGAAATGAGGAATTCTTAATCTCAGGAAACAAACTGAGGGTTGCTGGAATGGGGGGTGGGGTTGGAGGGATGGGGTGACTGGGTGATAGACAGTGTGGAGGGTATGTGCTATGGTGAGTGCTGTGAATTGTGCAAGACTGTTGAATCACAGATCTGTACCTCTGAAACAAATAATGCAATATATGTTAAGAAAAAAAAAAGAAGATAGCAGGAGGGGAAGAATGAAGGGGGGGAAATCGGAGGAGGAGACGAACCATGAGAGACGATGGACTCTGAGAAACAAACTGAGGGTTCTAGAGGGGAGTGGGGTTGGGGGATGGGTTAGCCTAGTGATGGGTATTAAAGAGGGCACGTTCTGCATGGAGTACTGGGTGTTATGCACAAACAATGAATCATGGAACACTACATCAAAAACTAATGATGTAATGTATGGTGATTAACATAACAATAAAAAAATAAAAACAATATTGAAGTAAAGCTATAAAATAGAAAAAATAAACTGCTAAAATGCTATACACTATTATGCACTGATATAAAGCACATGTTATTAAACTTACACTTTATCGCTACGTGCCATTCTGCTCAGTGCTAAAACTATGCTTACAACTGTAAGTACTTTTAAAGCTGAAAAATGTGTTTTCAGTGATTCTTATTGCTTCATCCTATGAAGTGTCTTGGGTGGTGGGTACTTTGGCATTCCTATTGTATAGACTACGGACCCTGCCAGTAAACTGATCAACTGGCTTTGTTGTGGCTCTAAAAACAGATATAAACCTGCACTAAGTATAAGCTGAAGGCAGCAGCTACATTTGCTTAAGACCCCAGGTGTGGCCAGTGCAGCCTAAGAGGAGCCAGAATGCAGCAGGCTCCAGGTCCATCACTGATCAGTTATTACTGAATGTTCCCAAGTGGCAGGTGAGAAGGCAGGACTTGAGGGAGTAACAAGACAAAGGCAATCTTTTCCCAAACAGGTTATGCAATCTAGTGTGTGAGACAGAACTTAATTTTTTAAAATTTTATGAATAATTAATTAATAACAAGTAGAGTTAACTGGTGTTTTATAGGAAAACTGTTTAATAAAACAAGGTGGTCAATGACCAATGCAGCAAGTTTGTGAAAGTAAATAAAAGGCTCCCCTTCTTCAAGATGCTATTGGCAAATTGCCATAATAAAGATGTAAGTCCCCTTCATGTCTTTGTCATGAAGACATCCTGTGAGCTATTTCAAGTGTACAGCCTGTGCATGTTTAGGGGGGCCCTGAAGACCAGATGTCAGGGAAACTTCCTCATGATAAAAGCATCAGGGAGGTCCTTCAAGACCAACTAGTATTGAAGCTGACACTTAAAGACTGCAGGTAGTTCTCCAGGTGAAGAGGAATAAAGGGACATTCTAGGCAGGGACATTCTAGCATATGTGAAGAACATGCATGAGCAGGAGTGGAGCACATTTATGGAACTGACGGGAGTCCAAGGTATCTGAGCCTGATGACCAAGGGAAGTGTGGCACAAGATAAAATGGCAGTCAAGGTCAAGATTACACTGAGCCCTGGGGCACCTGGGTGGCTCAGTCAGTTGAGTACCTGACTCTTGGTTTCCATTCATGTCGTGATCTTGGGGTTCTGTTATCGAGCCCTGTGGGCTCCACACTCAGCATGGAGTATGCTTGGAATTCTCTCTCCCTCTCCCTCTGCCCCTCCTGCTTGTGCTCAATCTCTCCCTCTCTCTCTCTCTCAATCTCTGTCTCTCAATCTCTCTCTTAAAGTAAATAAACCTTAAAAAAAAAAAAGATTACACTGAGCCCTAACAAATAAATATGGCGAAGGTTTTGGATTTCAACATAAGACACATGAAGAGACATGAAGAATCTCAGGCAGGAGAATAATATGCTCAGATTTGGGATTTTTGAAATATCACGTTTAATTTGTAGACTGTATTGGAAGGGACAAGAGCAGATGTGACAAGTCCCATACTGAATCAGCATCATGTACTGTTACCACTAAAAGGCACCTTAGTGTGACACATACCTGTGTATTATATAAATGAGGGATAAAATGAGGATTTTCCCATGGTCACGGAGCTGAGTCTTAAACCTGAAACTGCTTACACTGAACCACTTGATCGAACTGAATCCACAGATTTGAAATTCAGTGTCAGTCCCATGTCAGGTGCTAGGGTGGGGAGTGAGAGAAATTATGGCAACACAAGGCAATAAATGGCACATGGTGGCATGTTCCCAGTGTTAGCAGCACTGATGGTACTGAGGTGAGAGCCAGGTGGAGGATGGAGGAAGACATAAATGGAGAGTCCCAAGGACAATGGTACACAGACTGAGGGGTTATGAGTAGATTGCAAGGTGGCAGTGGTGGTTGATGGGTTTGTGGAGGGTGTATTTGAAGACCAAACAGTAGTAAAACTACTGTAATGGTCTAGGTGAGAGATGATTTAACCCTAAAGCAAGGTAATTGTTGAGCAAGTAGGGAACATGATAGTTTTGAGAACCATTTAGGAAATTAAATTGGCAAAACTTGTAGTTTTAAAATGAATATAGAAGTTAGGGAGGAGGAAGAGCCTGGGATTACTTTAGGCTTATGCTTGGGTGACCAAGTGGAGGACGGCACCATTAACTGAAATAAGAAATATAGGAGAAGTCACAGCAAGCTTGGAGGAGAATGTAGTGAGCCCAGGTTTTTCAAAGCTGTGTTTGATGCACCCATGAGGCATTTGTTTGTGTATGTGGTACAGGATCACATACAAGGTCACATGTGGGGAGAGTTGGTGTTGGAGAGATGAAGGACAGTTAGAGCTAAGGACAGGAATAAGGGTGCCAGGGTGAGGATGGTAAGAAAGGCAAGCTGATGAGACAATGCTGAGAAACCACACCATAGGGATAGGGATATCACAAAGAGGACTGATAATAGGCATAAATGAAGGAGGAGAAAGAGAAACAGAGTCAGGGAAATCTAGAGAAGAGAGAATTTTAAGGAGAGGTGATCAACAGTGTCCACATGACAGAGAATGTAAAATAAGATACTTGACAAAGAAAAAGTCACTGGGGGCCTGACATTATTTATAATTAAAGGTGTGCTTTCTATTTGAGCATTAGAATAGAAATCAGCAGACAATAAAACATAATGAAAGTCTGAAGAGCCACTTGAAATTAGGGTTCTCTGTTGAAGGAACTCTTACTCTGGAGATTAGGACTACATCAGCTGGCTAGCAGAAAACATACCTGCTTTCTGCCCTGCCCAAGGCCATTCCTTGCTTTGGATCTCACTGTGGGCACAGAAAGGGTCCCTACTGGGCCAGTCTCCAGGTGAGATAACAGTGCACACTGTGGGGTGGGAGATGTCCTCTCTGTATTGACAAGGTCCCAGGCTGTCAGCTTATGTGATGTTCAGGAGTCAAGGGCCCAGCTCTGAGGCAGGAGAAGACCAGCTTTCCTGTTTCCCCAGAACCATGTGGATAATCTCTGTTTGCCCCTACATATCCACTCTCTGTCTTCTTCACCCTGCTCTGTGTCTAGAACTTACTGGTTGGGTCCAGGTATGGGAGGCAGCCTGGCAAGAGATCAGAGGGCAGGTGGAGAGTGAAGTCCTATTTTTGTCCCAAGGTTTTCCCACTAGTGTCCTCTGTCAGCCTGTTTCCCCTGTGAAGGCACAGCTCCTGCATGGCAGCCCCCTCTACACAGCTGCCCTCTCAGAGTTGCAAGAATTCTTCCTTCCTTTTGCCCTTCATGCCAAAAGATGGAAAAACTCCCTCCCTCCTGCTTCTCTCACTGAGGTACTCAACTCATCCTTTCCTGATTTCCTGCAGCTCTTTCCACACCTTATAAATATCCTTTTATTAGGAGGGCACTTGTGATAAGCACTGGGTGATGTATGGAAGTGTTAGATCACTCTATTGCACACCTGAAACTAATATAACACTGTATGTTAACTAACTGGAATTAAGACAAAATTTTTAAAAAAGTAAATTTTCTCAGTTACCAAGTTTACAGTAACTCTTGGGACCCACATTCCCTGATTCACAAGGCTCTTTGCTAATTATACGCACCCTGCTGCAAGGAGGGATCTGGGCAGAAGCAACTTATATGTTACCCTGGTCACGCTTGACCCACAGTCACAGAGAAGGAAGTTGGTTGTAACTTTCTTTCAGTTCATTTTAAAACATTATACTTTTGTGTTTGATAATCTGCCTTCCCTAATGCCCTAATTAACTGAAGAGATACTGTCTTGCCCAGCCTTGACTTTCTTGGCTCACCGTTGAGTTGTCTTAGAATGGATGAAACAATGCATTAGTGCCACAAAACAACATCAGTGCAAAGTCTCCCAAGAAGAGATTTCTTCTCCCTTTTAATCATCAATATTGTGTGTGTTTCCATTGAGGTTAAAACATACTCCAACTCCACATACTGTAGGTCATGACCAGACTGGGTAGTGAACAAGGGGTGTCCTCACTGGCTATTGTGGAGAGACATGGCCAACTGATCTAACCTTGCCAGGCCATGGGATCACACATATCGAAGCCACATTGTGTCTCAGCTCATTAGACACTATGTGAATTATTTGTAGTAATTAGAAAATTTTCATGTGACTCCCAGTAATATCATATCTCATATAATTTTATTTGTCTAAAACCTTTTGCAGAAACATGTTAGAATTTTAAGAGATTCTTTTCTCTTTTTCTCTTTGTTTGATGTGTTTTCTGTCAAACCAATGGATCCCTAGCACCTTACATTAACACCTTACATTAATTGTTACTAGGACTGCTATTCTGGGAATTATGCTCTCTTCCCAGTGTTTGTATGCCCCTCATTTGGCTTAGAAGACACATAGTAAGAAGGGAATCCTCCCAGGGGATATTTTTCATAGATATTTCCTGAACCATCTCTTCATCTCTGATGCAATCCATCCCAAATCGGTCTAGAGAAGAGGAGGGTGCCTCTCCACTTCCATCTTTACTGCCCCCTCTTTACTTGAAAACACTGGTCTGGAGTACAGCTGGAGGCACTTCAGATCTTCAACTACTGAGAGCTGAATCAGAAGAGCCATTTTAAAAACATGAGCATATAATTTGTATTGCTCATAGTTCATACAAGTTGTCTTATGATTTCACTTTATGCATAAAAACATGAGTTTCAAGGGAGAGCAAGAAGGTCAGGAGTTTTTAATTCAGAAATAATCATAACTACTGAGGGACAACGTAGCAAGCAAGGACATTTAGGGCAGGTTTATAAAAGCCTGTCAACTGAGGAATTGACCGACAGCTAGTTTGAAAGATAACTGGTTTCCCAGGAACTGAGGGACTCTTTGCTCCCAGAAATAGCCACTTTCTGTCTTCCCCCTGAATGACTCAGGATAAGCTGAACAGAAACCCCAGAGTGTAGCCAGTACATGCTGCAAACACAAACCCTCATCCTCCCCACTCATCTGGCTCACTCAACCTCACCGAACTCACTGTTCTATATGCCAAGAGTGGAAAATATTTTGATTTTATAAGTATTCATAATGGTATTACTGTCTATAGTCCCAATATAGTATCTGGCATCTACAAAACATATATTGACTGAATGAATTAGGAATAATGGCGGGTTATAAGTTACATTTCACAATAAAGAAGTAAAAGTGGATGGATGGGCTTGAGACCAGAAAAGGTGCTGACAGAATCTTAGCATGTGTTTGCAAGTTAGCATTAACTTGAGACAGTGGTTACATTTGATTTAATATCACCTTGGTGATATTAAATACTTTAATAGCACTTTCTTTCCCTTTTTCTTATGTACTCCTTAAAGCAAAATTATGAACAAAGTGACAGAACTCAAGGGATAATAAATCTGGAGAAAATAAGCTGGTAGTTTCCTTTGAATCTTAGGTAGCATTGTGTACATTTATTAAGATCAATATACTCACTGAGCTTAATAGAATTTCGAAGTTCATGACTCCAAAGAGTTTAGACTCAGAATAAGCTTTGTATTTGAAGGCAATGCTTGCCAAAAATGTCACATGTTTTGCAACAAATTTCACAATTACCCAGTTAGCACTGAGAGTCTAGAAATAAAATCTCCTGAGTGGAGAAGCCACAGTAACTCCTGACCATCTCTGACTGACTCCTTCATTTTATAAGAAAAAGAGCTCCAATTTCTAGCATTTTTACAGCATATGCCATTAAAACTAAAGGCTGTGGACTACACTCAAAGGATGATATTTGAAAAGGAGATCAAATCTTAGTTCTACAAACTACAGAAGAAAAAAAAGTACAGAATGTTTGAATAATCCTCACTAAGAAAGAGATAATTGCCATAATATATTAGGTGACACAGAGGTGAATTTTCTTTGCTTTTAGTCCTGACCTCTTCTCCCTCCTCTCGACCCCAGTTTAACAGAAAGTGAAAGCAAAAACATTTGAACAGCAGAGGGAGTAGGTGCTATAAAATATTACTTTGGGTAAAGAGATAAAAGCAAACAAAAATAGAATTCACATATAAAAATTTGCAGCAATACAGCAAAACTGAAACCCAGTTTGACTTCAAAGGTACTGTTTTTTACTGATTTCAAAATCTTTGCCATATATCCAAGCCTTTGATTTTGTCAAAGTATTTCATATGATAATATTTCATTTGGATATGATAATCTCTATGTTCTTTATAGGCAGAATAACCCTATCTCTATTTTATGATTAAAACACAGGCTCCAAGGTTTTAAGCCACATAACCATGATCATTTCGTAAGTGGAGGATCCAGAAATAGAATCATTCTTTTGAATCCCACCCAGTGATCTTTTCACCTCTTCAGGATGCACAAAAATTTTAGTTTGAATGAAGGCAGAGATGAGTCATGGGAGTAAAATTAAAAAGTGAGAAGAATGTCAAGTATTCGCTCTAACTTTGAAGTATGAACTGTGGCTTCATTGTCTATTGTGCAAGAGCTAGTTAATATATTTTATGAAACCGAGACTAATGGTCACAATGGGATTTATTATGAAAAATTTCACCAATGTTAGTATGTAAAACTCCCCAAAAAAGGGGTTATATTTAGACAACTACAGTAAGTAGAAGGAAAGACTAGTCAGTTCCACAGTAAAGTCAAAGAAAGACTGAATAAGTGTCATACTGCAAATATGTTTATTTGAAGAAAAGTAATTGATATGAACAGGATTATATCACACATGTGAAAGTAATACAATTAAAAATATAGTACAATTTATCAAGTTTAGTTGGTAAACATTAACAAAATATCATTGATAGTTTAATATAGAAAAAGATTCTTTATTGGTTTAAAAAGATTATTACTTGCTTTAGTAATATGAACCAAAAATCCAAACTGTTTACAAAGGTATTGAGAAGTTTTGCTCCTTCCCATCCTATCTTTATCTCCCCTATTCTATCCTTACCTCATACAAGTAAACTACTTTTTATTTTATTTTATTATGTTATGTTAATCATCATACATTACATCATTAGTTTCTTTTTATTATTATTATTATGTTATGTTAATCACCATACATTACATCATTAGTTTTTGATGTAGTGTTCCATGATTCATTGTTTGTGCATAACACCCAGTGCTCCATGCAGAATGTGCCCTCTTTAATACCCATCACCAGGCTAACCCATCCCCCGACCCCACTCCCCTTTAGAACCCTCAGTTTGTTTCTCAGAGTCCATCATCTCTCATGGTTCGTCTCCCCCTCCAATTTCCCCCCTTTCATTCTTCCCCTCCTGCTATCTTCTTCTTTTTTTTTTTTTAACATATAATGTATTATTTGTTTCAGAGGTACAGGTCTGTGATTCAACAGTCTTACACAATTCACAGTGCTCAGCATAGCAGATACCCTCCCCAATGTCTATCACCCAGCCACCCCATCCCTCCCACCCCCCACCACTCCAGCAATGCTCAGTTACAAGTAAACTACTTTTTGAGTTTCCTCTCTGTTCTTTCTTTTTTGTGTCCCTTTATGCAAATATAATTAAAGTGCTTTCTCTACATTTTTACACAAAAAATATTCATTGTCCTGAACCATGTGTTTTTCATGTAGCGTACACACTGGAGATATTTCTATATCAATACAGTTTTCTTATTCTTTTAAAAATTGTTTTAATTTCTTCAGAGCATTACATTTTATGGATATACCAGGGTTTATGTAACAAGTCCTTCACAAATAGAAACTTAGATTGTTTTCATCTCCTTTTATCAGAAACAATACTGCAAGTGTGTTTACATGTCATTGTACATGTATACAGGTAGGATAAGTTCCCAGAGGTTGGATAATTTGATGACAAGGTAGATAGAGTGCTGTACTGAAATCAGCTGTTAACATTTTAGGAATATTTGATCAGCTGTTAAAAACTGACATTACTAAAAGTTACATAAATGTACAGTTAAATAAATTATGTTATAAATGAAGGTAATAAATACTTAAAAATGAATCACTTCCTTTTTTTTTTATGTTTTACTATAATTCATGCCTTGGAAGGTATGGCTATGGTATCAGTACAGGGGAAACTATATAATGGGCTATTACTGCCCATCTCTTCCGAACTTCATGTTCAGTAGGATCATATTTGTAGCTGAAATAAGCAATGATAGGAATATTTATACTTCAGAAACTGGCAAATGTTACAAATCAGTGTTTTGTTCATGTTTACCAGAGAGTTGGTTGTTAAACATTCACTTGCATACCACTCATTGATGACTTTAATCTAATTGTGATCCATAACAATTTTGTAGACTTTACTTTGGTAAACTGAAACTAAATACTTTTAATTGATATCTGATTCTCACCTTCCACAGAATTCACTTATTTTATTGCATCTCCTTACATTTCATGTCAATATAATTATTTGCATAAACTCAATAAAAATCTTATTGTTTAATGGCTTCACTTTATGTATGAAAACATGAGTTTCAAGGAAAGCAAGAAGCTCAGGAGCTTTTAATTCAGGAATAAACATAACTAATCATGCATAAATTAGCAAGCAAGGACATTAGGGTAGGTTTACAAAGGCACTGTCCATTGAGGAACTGATGAACTGCTAGTTTGGAAGATAACTAGTTTCCTAGGAACAGGGGTACTCTTTGACCTCTGAACAAATGCTTTCTGCCTTACCCTTGGCTATTCCAGGAGAGGCCATGCAGACACCCCAGAGTGTGAAAAATGCATGAACAAAGTGAGAATTTCAACAGAGATAGAAAATATTTAAAAATACCAAACAGAAATTACAGAGCTAACAAATACAATAATTAAACTGAAAAATGCAACATAGAGGTTAAATACCAAACTAGATCAAGTGAAGAAAGGATCAGCCAACTTGAAGACAGGGTAGTAGAATTCATCCAACTAAAGGAGCAAAAAGAAAAAAGATTAGAAAACAATAAAGATAAAGGGATACTATGAAGTGGTCCAATATATGCATTATAGGGGTTCCAGAAGGTGAAAAGGGAGAAAAAGAGCAGAAAGCTTATTCAAAGAAATAATGACAGAAAATTTTTCTAACCTGGAAAAAGAAATAGACATCCAGATAAAGAAATCCCAGAAAGTTGTAAACAAAATGAATTGAGATACCCACACCAAAACACATTATAATTAAATTGTCAAAAATTAAAGGCAAGGACTCTTAAAAGCAGCAAGAGAAAAACAATTTTTACAAACAAGGGAATGTCCATAGACTATAAAAAGATTTTTTAGTAGAAACTTTGCAGACCAGAAGAAAGTGGGGTGACATATTCAAAGTGCTGAAAGGAAAAAAAAAAAAAAAAAGCAAAACCTGCCAAACAAGAATGCTCAACCTAGCAAAGTTGTCCTTTAGAATTGAAGGACAGATAGTTTTCTAGTAAAAAAAAAAAAAAGTTGAAATTCAACAGCAGTAGACTGTTTTTACAAAAAAATGTTAAAGGCAGTTCTTCACACTGAAATGATAGGACACTATCTAGTAACAGAAAAACATATTATGAAAGTATAAATCACACTGAGATAGGTAAATATATAGTTAAATTCAGAATACTCTAATATTGTAATGGTGATGGGTAAATGGTTTTAACTCTAGTGTGAAGGTTAAAAGAAAAAACTATTAAAAATAACTACAACTGGGGCACCTGGGTGGCTCAGCTGGTTAGGAGGCTGCCTTCGGCTTGGGTCATGATCTCAGGGTCCTGGGGTCCGGCACCCATGTTGGGCTCCCTGCTCAGCAGGGAGTCTGCTTTTCCCTCTCCCTCTGCTACTCCCCCTGCTTGTGCTCTTTCTCTAAAAGAAACAAACAAAAAGTGACTATAACTACAGTAATTGGTTTATGGTAAACAGTATGGAGGTTCTTCAAGAAATTAAAAATAGGATTTCCATATGATCCAGAAATCCCAGTTCTGGGTATATATCCAAAGGAGATAAAACCATTATCTTGAAGAGATAGATGTACTCATATGTTCAGTGCAGCACTATTTGCAATAGCCAAGGAAGGGAAATAACTTTAAGTGGCCATTAATGGATAAATGAATACAGAAAATGTGGAATATTATTCAGCTTTAAGAAATAAGGAAACCCTGCCATCTGTGATAACATGGAAGGTGTTGTGCCAGTGAAATGAGTCAGGCATAAAAGACGAATACTGTATAGTTACACTTACTATGGAACTTAAAAGAAAAAAAAAGTTGAACTCTTGCAAGCAGAGGCCTGGGAGGTGGGGAAATAGGGAGTTTCAGTAAAAGATACAAATTTTCAATTATAAGATGAATAATATCTGAAGATGTAAGGTATAACGTGATGACCATATTGATAACACTGTAATTTATAATTGAACTTGCTAAGAAAGTAGAACTCAAATGTTTTCACACACAAAAAAAAGGTAAAAGAGATGATGGACGTGTTGAATTGATGTGGTGGTGTCCTTGCACAATGTGTATGTATATCAAATTCTCATATTGTATTTTAAATACCTTAAAATTTTATTTGTCAATAGTACCTTAATAAAAAAATAATTAAATTGAGGGTAGCTCAATCAGTTACGCAGATGACTCTTAATTTTGGTTCTGGTCATGATTTCAGGGTCCTGGGATCAAGCCCAGTGTGCCTCCACTGCTTAGCTGGGAGTCTGCTTAAGGATTCTCTCTGTCCCTTTACTCCTCCCTCCACTCTTGTGTGCTCTCTCTCTAAAATAAATAAATCTTTAAAATCTTTAAAAAAAAATTAAAATTAAAATAGAGCTTACTTGCATCCAGAGGATTGCCAAAATAGTCTCATAAAACATATAATGTAGGATCCATTTTTTGTCTCCTACTCTTTGCCTAATTTAAATGGACTTGCATGGTTATATTATGAATAATATTTAAGGAATGTACAAGTATTATGTAAAACAATTTTGCTCCAGAAGCTTCCTTTAATTTTGAGTGAAACATATCAAGTTGGAATTTGAAGAAAATTTACTACTTAACTAAATAATCATTTATTAATACCATCATGATTAAAATGTAAAAAGTAGATTAAGTGTTGTCTGAACTTTTTCTTCTTTCTTCTTTTTTGTCCTTTTTCGTACATATTGAAATTTGTTTCTGTGACTTAATAGAGGGTAAATGTGAATGTTCCTCGAGTTTTTGAAAAAAAAAAATTTTCTCCAATGTAAAAATACAGATTTTAGTAAAAGGCGATCAGACATATCTTACTAATCATGTCATTTTAGTCTTTTTATATTCTTATTTATTTAGAGTCAACTTGATGTATTATGTGAGAGGTGAATTAAATTCTCTTACCAGAAGTATGTTTCTTTCTGTTCCTTGTGCTTCTGTACTTTCTGTTTCATGGATATTACTTCTATATTTTGATGCATTGCTATTCATTATTATTTATAAGTTATGTTTTCCAATTCCACAGATATTGGAGGATATCTGTGGAGGATATTGGAGGATAAATGGCAGCGGGAGGGAGCCTGGCTGTGGGGATCCGACACTGCCAGTGAGCAACAGCCTCCCGCACTGGGGAAAGGGCACAGACTCACAGACCAGTAGTGAAAGGAAAGGACTTTAGGGCATCCCCTGGGACAGAAACCCTGAGCGGCGGGGTTGCATGTGCAAACTGGGAGCGGCTGGTGGTTTTAGAAGCACAAAGTGCAGAGACGTGCCCTGACCTGGAGGCAGGACTGGGAGCACTGTGGAGGGGTGCACAACCCAGGGCGCTGCAGTTTATAGCCACACAGACAGAAACAGAGACAGTGTGGCCTGGAGAGCTCACTGAAGAACAGACTGCAATCCCTCTGCTCTGAGGCAGAGGGTAGGAAATGGTCTCTTCCGCTCTGACTCTTGGAAGAGGCCTGGAAAGCCAGAAAGCCACCAGGGAAAGCTGCCAGAGAACAAAAGCCCCAAAAAACTGGTTCCCACTGAGCCCATTCCCCACCACAGGAGGGCAGGGCAACTCTGCCCAAACAGGGTTGCCTGAGTAACAGAACGGCAGGCCCCTCCCCCAGAAGACAGGCTGGGAAAACAAGAGGCCAGCAACCCTAAGGTCCCAAGAAAACAGGTGCATCTTGCTTGGGTTCTGGTCACTAATTTGGACTCTATACATTCCCTCAACCACCCATCAACAGAATGACTAGGAGGAGGAACCCCCAAAATAGAAAAGACTCAGAGATTATGACTTACGCCACAGATTTACAAATGGATGCAGATATAACCAAGATGTCAGAGATGGAATTCAGGCTAGCAGCTGTGAAGACAATAGCTAGAATGGAGAAATCAATTAATGGCAACATAGAGTCTCTAAGGGTAGAAATGAAAGGTGAATTGGCAGAACTTAAAAGTGCTATCAATGAGATCTAATCCAATCTAGATAATCTAACAGCTAGGGTAAGTGAGGCAGAAGAACAAATAAGCAACCTGGAAGACAATTTAATAGATAAAAAGGGAAAAGAGGAGGCCAGGGAAAAACAACTCAGAATTCAAATAAAATCAGAGAAATAAGTGACACCATGAAGCATTTCAATGTCAGAATTATTGGGATCCCGGAGGGAGTGGAGAGAGAGAGAGGACTAGAAGATGTATTTGAGCAAATGGTAGCTGAGAATTTCCCTAATCTAGGGAATGAAACAAACATTCCTGTCCTAGAGGCAGAGAGGGCCCCTCCCAAGATCAAGGAAAACAGGCCAACACCCTGGCATGTAATAGTAAAAACTTGCAAATCTTAGAACCAAGGAAACCATCTTAAGGGCAGTTAGGGTAAAGAGATTCCTTACATACAGAGGGAGGAACATCAGAATAACGTCAGACCTATCCACAGAGACCTGGCAAGCCAGAAACGCCTGGCAAGACCTATTCAGGGTACTAAATGAGAAGAACATGCAGCCAAGAGTACTTTATCCAGCAAGGCTTTCATTTAGAATGGATGGAGAGATGCAGAGCTTCCACGACCGGCAGAAGTTGAAAGAATACGTGACCACTAAGCCGGCCCTGCAAGAAATATTAAGGGGGGTTCTATAAAAGGAGAAAGACCCCAAGAGTGATCTATAACAGAAATTTACAGGGACAATCTATAAAAACAACATCTTCACAGGCAACATGATGACAATTAATTCATATCTTTCAATAATCACTCTCAACGTGAATGGCCTAAACGCTCCCATAAAACGGCACAGGGTTGCAGATTGGATAAAAAGACAGGACCCATCCATATGCTGTCTACAAGAGACTCATTTTGAAACTAAAGATACATCCAGACTGAAAGTGAAGGGATGGAGATCCATCTTCCATGCCAGCGGATCTCAAAAGAAAGCTGGGGTAGCAATTCTTATATCAGACAAATTAGATTTTAAACTAAACACTGTAGTTAGAGACACAGAAAGACACTATATCATCCTTAAAGGGTCTATCCAACAAGAAGATCTAACAATTGTAAATATCTATGCCCCCAACATGGGAGCAGCCATCTACATAAGCCAACTGTTAACCAAAATAGAGTCATTGATAACAAAACGTTATTTGTAGGAGACCTCAATACTCCACTCTCAACAATGGACAGATCATCTAAGCAGAAAATCAACAAAGAAACAAGAGCTTTGAATGACACACTGGACCAGATGGACCTCATAGATATATACAGAACATTCCACCCTAAAACAACAGAACAATCATTCTTCTCAAGTGCACATGGAACTTTCTCCAGAATAGACCACTTACTGGGTCACAAATCAGGTCTCAATTGATACCAAAAGACTGAGATTATTTCCTGCATATTCTCAGACCACAATGCTCTGAAACTGGAACTCAATCACAAGAAAAAATTTGGCAGAAATTCAAACACTTGGAAGCTAAAGACACTCTGCTCAATAATGTTTGGGTCAACCCGGAAATCAAAGAAGAACTTACACAATTCATGGAAATCAATGAGAATGAAAACACATCGGTCCAAAACCTATGGGATACTGCAAAGGTGGTCCTAAGGGGGAAATACATAGCCATCCAAGTCTCACTCAAAAAAATAGAAAAATCCCAAATTCAACAACTAACTCTACACTTTAAAGAACTAGACAAAAGGCAACAAACATTGCCTAAGCCACGCATTAGAAGAGAAATAATTAAGATTAGAGCAGAGATCAATGAATTAGAAACCAGAAACACAGTAGATCAGATCAACAAAACTAGAAGTTGGTTCTTTGAAAGAATTAATAAGATCAATAAATCACTGGAAGATTTATCCAAAAGAAAAGAGAAAGGACCCAAATTAATAAAATTATGAAAGAAAGGGGAGAGATCACGACTAACACCAAGGAAATAGAAACAATTATTAGAAATTATTATCAACAACTATAGGCCAGTAAACTGAGCAAAGTGGATGAAATGGATGCCTTCCTGTAAACCAATAAGCTGCCAAGACTGAAACAGGAAGAAATTGACAACCTGAATAAGCCAATGACCGTAACGAGATGGAAGCAGTGATCAAAAACCTTCCAAAAAAACAAGAGTCCAGGGCCTGATGGATTCCTTGGGGAATTCTACCAAATATTCAAAGAAGAAATAATACCTATTGTCCTGAAGCTGTTTCAAAAAATAGAAACAGAACGAAAGCTTCTGGACTCATTCAATGAGGCCAGCATTACCTTAATCCCCAAACGAGGCAAAGACCCCATCAAAAAGGAGAATTTCAGACCGATATCTCTGATGAGTATGGATTCCAAAACCCTCAAGAAAATCCTAGATAATAGGATCCAACAATACATTAAAAGGATCATCCACCACAACAAAGTGGGATTTATCCCTGGGATGCAAGCATGGTTCAACATTTGCAAATTATTCAATGTGATAGAACACATTAATAAGAGGAGGGAGAAGAACCATATGATCCTCTATATTGATGCACAAAAAGCATTTGACAAAATACAACATGCATTCCTGATTAAAACTCTTCAGAGTATAAGGATAGAGGGAACAATCCTCAATTTCATAAAATCCGTCTATGAAAAACCCACAGCAAATATTATTCTCAATGGGGAAAAGCTGAGAGCCTTTCCCTTAAGATCAGGAACACGTCAAGGATGCCCACTCTCACCACTGTTGTTCAACATAGTACTAGAAGACCTAGCAACAGCAATCAGACAACAAAAAGAAATAAAAGGTATTCAAATTGGCAAAAAAGAAGTCAAACTCTCTCTTTTCGCAGATGACATGATACTTTATGTGGAAACCCCAAATGACTCCACCCCCAAATTACTAGAACTTATATAGCAATTCAGTAATGTGGCAGGATAAAAAATCAGTGCACAGAAATCAGTTGCTTTCTTATACACTAACAACGTAACTGTAGAAAGAGAAATTAGGGAAATGATTCATTTACAATAGCACCAAAAACCATAAGATACCTCGGAATAAACCTAACCAAAGAGGTAAAGGATCTATACTCTAGGAACTACAGAACACTCATGAGAGAATTTGAAGAAGACACAAAAAGATGGAAAAATATTCCATGCACATGGATCGGAAAAATAAACATTGTTAAAATGTCTATGCTACCCAGAGCAATCTACACCTTCAATGCCATCCCGATCAAAATTCCAATGACATTTTTCAAAGTGCTGGAACAAACAATCCTAAAATTTGTATGGAATCAGAAAAGACCCCGAATCACCAAGGAAATGTTGAAAAAGGAAAACAAATCTGGGGGCATCATGTTGCCTGATGTCAAGCTATATTACAAAGCTGTAATCACCAAGACAGCATGGTACTGGCACAAAAACAGACATATAGACTGATGGAACAGAATAGAGAACCCAGATATGGACCCTCAACTCTATGGTCAAATAATCTTTGACAAAGCAGGAAAAAACATGCAATGGAAAAAAACCAGTCTCTTCAATAAATGGTGCTGGGAAAATTGGATAGCCACATGCAGAAGAATGAAACTCGACCATTCTCTACCATCATACATGAAGATAAACTCAAAATGGATGAAAGACCTGAATGTGAGACAGGAATCCATCAAAATCCTAGAGGAGAACATAGGCAGTAACCTTTTTGACATCGGCCACAGCAACTTCTTTCAAGATACATCTCCAAAAGCTAGTGAAACAAAAGCAAAAAGGAACTTTGAGACTTCATCAAGATAAAAAGCTTCTGCACAGCAAAGGAAACAGTCAACAAAACAAAGAGGCAACCCACAGAATGGCAGAAGATATTTGCAAATGACACTACAGATAAAGGGCTGGTATCCAAGATCTATAAAGAAGTTCTCAAACTCAACACCCAAACAACAAATAATCAAGTCAAAAAATGGGTAGAAGATATGAACAGACACTTCTTTTTTTTTTTTTTTAAAGATTTTATTTATTCATTTGACAGAGAGAGACACCGCGAGAGAGGGAACACAAGCAGGGGGAGTGGGAGAGGGAGAAGCAGGCTTCCCGCCGAGCGGGGAGCCCGATGCAGGGCTCGAAGCCAGGACCCTGGGATCATGACCTGAGCTGAAGGCAGACGCTTAACGACTGAGCCACCCAGGCGCCCCACAGACACTTCTCCAAAGAAGACATACAAATGGCTAACAGACACATGAAAAAATGTTGATCATCATTAGCCATCAGGGAAATTCAAATCAAAAGCACATTTGAGATACCACCTTCCACCAGTTAGAATGGCAAAAATGGACAGGGAAAGAAACAACAAATGTTGGAGAGGTTGTGGAGAAAGAGGAACCCTCTTACATTCTTGGTGGGAATGCAAGTTGGTACAGCCACTGGGAAAACAGTGTGGAAGTGCCTCACAAAATGAAAAATAGAGCTACCCTATGACCCAGCAATTGCACTCGTGGGTATTTACCCCAAAGACACAGATGTAGTGAAAAGAAGGGCCATATGCACCCCAATGTTCATAGCAGCAATGTCCACAATAGCCAAACTGTGGAAAGAGCCGAGATGCCCTTCAACAGATGAATCGATAAAGAAGATGTGGTCCATATATACAATGGAATATTACTCAGCCATCAGAAAGGATGAATACTCAATTTTTACATCAACATGGATGGGACTGGAGGAGATTATGCTAAGTGAAATAAGTCAAGCAGAGAAAGTCAATTATCATATGGTTTCGCTTATTTGTGGAACATAAGAAATAGCATAGAGGACATTAGGAGAAGGAAGGGAAAAATGAATGGGGTGGAAATTGGAGGGAGAGATGATCCATGAGAGACTATGGACTCTGAGAAACAAACAGGGTTTTAGAGGGGAGGGGGGATTGGTTAGCCCAGTGATGGGTTTTAAGGAGGGCACATACTGCATGGAGCACTGGGTGCTATACGAAAACAATGGATCATGGATCACCACATCAAAAACTAATGATGTATTGTATGGTGACTAACATAACATAATAAAATTTTTTAAAAAGTTGTTTTCCTTGCAAATTTAACTTATTAACATTAATGTGGTTCTTTCTGTTCTGTATGTTATGTTGTCTGATATTAATATCTAGTTCCCTACTTCTTATACTGGACATACACTATGGCCTACTCAAAAGATAAAATCTCTAAGTAGTCATGTGGTCACATTACTTGCATAGGAGGGAGCATTTAAGTCCCCACCCACTCTCCTTGGAGCCAGAATCAAGCAGGGTTAGGTATTGTAGACATGCTATTTAGCTACACAGTATCATAAATTCAATATATTTCAAATATAATTAATCCTCAAGATTAAATCCACTTTCTCTCTCTTTTTCTCTTTTCCAGCATTTTATCAGTGGTGTTGACTATGATTAGCCTTATGGAAGTTTCAGAAGTAAGAAAGACCAGAAAAGAGATTTTTTTTTTTAAGATTTTATATATTCATTTGAGAGAGAGAGAGAGCACAAGCAGGGGGAGAGGCAGAGGAATAAGGAAAAGTAGACTCCACGCTGAGCTGGGATCCCAATGTGGGGCTTGAACCCAGGACCCTGAGATCACGATCTGAGCTGAAGGCAGACGCTTAACCATCTGAGCAACCCAGGTGCCCCTAGAAAAGAGATTCTGATGCACTCAAAACTCTTGTTATATTGGTCAATTGATATAAAATACAAATAAATAAATAAATAAATGTTATTATGCAATTTAAACATTAAATTTCATTGATATATATACTACAAAACAAGATTTTGTAAAGCTCCCCCATATGACAGAACTTGAAAAAAATCATTCATATTGACATTCAGAGATTGCCTCCTCAAAAGTACCACTGTTTAGGGGCAAGGATTTAAAAAATTTTATAAAATTTTTTAAAATTTCCATCTTTACAGTCATATTCCATCCCTTCATCATATCAACCCTTATTTTTGTACATATATAAATTTTTCTTTCTTTAAAATTTGGGAGGCACTTTCTTCTAAAAGACCAAAATACACCCCAAATCTAGTGTGTGGCACTGATCTATATACCAGCCTGATCATATTTGATCACAATCTGGTTTTCTTTGTTGTTGTTTTGTTTTGCTTGTTTTTGTTTGTTTTTATCTTTATCTTTTTCTTTTTCTTTTTCTTTTTTTTCTTTTTCTTTTTTCTCTCTTTCCATTTCTTTTCCCACTGCTTCAGGTCTTTTCTGATTTGTTTAGAGTATATTTTCTGGGGACATTGTTACTCTGCTAGCATTTTGTTCTCTCATTAATCTATTCTCCTCTGCACAAAATGACAAGACGGAAAAAATCACCTCAACAAAAAGAACAAGAGGTAGTACCGACTGCCAGGGACCTACTCAATACGGACATTAGTACGATGTCAGATCTAGAGTTCAGAATCATCACTTTAAAGATACTAGCTGGGCTTGAAAAAAATATGGAAGTTATTAGAGAAACCCTTTCTGGAGAAGTAAAAGAACTAAATTCTAACCACGTAGAAATCAAAAAGGCTATTAATGAGGTGCAATCAAAAATGGGGGAGCTAACTGCTAGGATAAATGAGGCAGAAGAGAGAATCGGTAACATAGAAGACCAAATGATGGAAAATCAAGAAGCTGAGAAAAAGAGAGATAAACAACTACTGGATCATGAGGGCAGAATTCGAGAGATAAGCGATACCATAAGACGAAACAACATTAGAATAATTGGGATCCCAGAAGAAGAAGAAAGAGAGGGGCAGAAGGTATAATGGAGCAAATTATAGCAGAGAACTTCCCTAATTTGGGGAAGGAAACAGGCATCAAAATCCAGGAAGCACAGAGAACCCCTCTCAAAATCAATAAAAATAGGTCAACACTCCGACATCTAATAGTAAAACTTACAAGTCTCATAGACAAACAGAAAATCCTGAAAGCAGCTCGGGAGAAGAGATATGTAACCTACAATGGTAGAAACATTAGACTGGCAACAGATCTATCCACAGAGACCTGGCAGTCCAGAAAGGACTGGCAGGATATATTCAGAGCACTAAATGAGAAAAATATGCAGTCAAGAATACTATATTCAGCTAGGCTGTCATTGAAAATAGAAGGAGAGATAAAAAGCTTTCAGGACAAACAAAAACTAAAGGAATTTGCAAACACAAAACCAGCCCTACAGGAAAACTTGAAAGAGGTCGTCTAAGCAAAGAGACACCCTAAAAGCAACATAGACCAGAAAGAAATACAGAGGGCACCTGGGTGGCTCAGTTGGTTAAGCGACTGCCTTTGGCTCAGGTCATGATCCTGGAGTCCCGGGATTGAGCCCTGCATTGGGCTCCAGCTCGGCAGGGAGTCTGCTTCTCCCTCTGACCCTCCTCCCTCTCATGCTCTCTGTCTCTCATTCTCTCTCTCTCAAATAAATAAATAAAATCTTTAAAAAAAAAAAAGAAATAAACACAGACAATATATGGTAACAGTCACCTTACAGGCAATACAATGGTACTAAATTCCTATCTTTCAATAGTTACTCTGAATGTAAATGGGCTAAATGCCCGAATCAAAAGACACAGGCTATCAGACTGGATTAAAAAACAAGACCCATCGATATGCTGTCTGCAAGAGACTCATTTTAGAACCAAAGACACCCCCAGATTGAAAGTGAGGGGGTGGAAAACCATTTACCATGCTAATGGACACCAACAGAAAGCTGGGGTGGCAATCCTTATATCAGACAAATTAGATATTAAACCAAAGACTGTAATAAGAGATGAGCAAGGACATTATATCCTACTTAAAGGATCTATCCAACAAGAAGATCTAACAATTGTAAATATCTATGCCCCTAACATGGGAGCAGCCAATTATGTAAGGCAATTAATAACAAAAGCAAAGAAACACATCGACAACAATACAATAATAGTGGGGGACTTTAACACCCCCCTCAATGAAATGGACAGATCATCTAAGCAAAAGATCAACAAGGAAATAAAGATTTTAAATGACACACTGGACCAAATGGACTTCACAGACATATTCAGAACATTCCACCCCAAAGCAATGGAATACACATTCTTCTCTAGTGCCCATGGAACATTCTCCAGAATAGATCACATCCTAGGTCATAAATCAGGTCTCAACTGGTACCAAAAGATTGGGATCATTCCCTGCCTATTTTCAGACCACAATGCTTTGAAACTAGAACTCAATCACAAGAGGAAAGATGGAAAGAACTCAAATACATGGAGGCTAAAGAGCATCCTACTGAAGAATGAATGGGTCCACCAGGAAATTAAAGAAGAATTTAAAAAATACATGGAAACCAATGAAAATGAAAACACAACTATTCAAAATCTTTGGGATGCAGCAAAGGCAGTCCTAAGAGGAATGTATATAGCAATACAAGCCTTTCTCAAGAAACAAGAAAGGTCTCAAGTACACAACCTAACCCTACACCTCAAGGAGCTGGAGAAAGAACAGCAAATAAAGCCTAAACCCAGCAGGAGAAGAGAAATAATAAAGATCAGAGCAGAAATCAATGAAATAGAAACTAAAAGAACAGTAGAACAGATCAACGAAACTAGGAGCTGGTTCTTTGAAAGAATTAACAAGATTGATAAACCCCTGGCCAGACTTATCAAAAAGAAAAGAGAAATGACCCAAATCAACAAAATCATGAATGAAAGAGGAGAGATCACAACCAACACCAAAGAAATACAAACAATTATAAGAACATATTATGAGCAACTCTATGCCCACAAATTAGATAACCTGGAAGAAATGGATGCATTCCTACAGATGTATCAGCTACCAAAACTGAACCAGGATGAAATAGAAAACCTGAACAGACCTATAACCACTAAGGAAATTCAAGCAGTCATCAAAAATCTCCCAACAAACAAAAGCCCAGGGCCAGATGGTTTCCCAGGGGAATTCTACCAAACATTTCAAGAAGAATTAATACCTATTTTTCTGAAACTGTTCCAAAAAATAAAAATGGAAGGACAACTTCCAAACTCATTTATGAGGCCAGCATTACAGAAGAATTACAGACCAATATCCCGGATGAACATGGATGCAAAAATTCTCACCAAAATACTAGCCAATAGGATCCAACAGTACATTAAAAGGATTATTCACCATGACCAAGTGGGATTTATCCCTGGGCTGCAAGGTTGGTTCAACATCCGCAAATCAATCAATGTGATACAATACATTAACAAAAGAAAGAACAACAATCATATGATCCTCTCAATAGATGCAGAAAAAGCTTTTGACAAAGTACAGCATCCTTTCTTGATCAAAACTCTTCAGAGTATAGGCATAGATGGTACATACCTCAATATCATAAAAGCCATCTATGAAAAACCTACAGCGAATATCATTCTCAATGGGGAAAAACTGAGAGCTTTCCCCCTAAGGTCAGGAATGCAGCAGGGATGTCCACTATCACCACTGCTATTCAACATAGTATTGGAAGTCCTAGCCACAGCAATCAGACAACAAAAAGAAATCAAAGGCATCCAAACCGGCAAAGAAGAAGTCAAACTCTCACTCTTTGCAGATGATATGATACTTTATGTGGAAAACCCAAAAGATTCCACCCCAAAACTGCTAGAACTCATACAGGAATTCAGTAAAGTGGCAGGATATAAAATCAATGCACAGAAGTCAGTGGCATTCCTATACACCAACAACAAGACAGAAGAAAGAGAAATTAAGGAGTCGATCCCATTTACAACTGCACCCAAAACCATAAGATACCTAGGAATAAATCTAACCAAAGAGACAAAGGATCTGTACTCACAAAACTATAAAATACTCATGAAAGAAATTGAGGAAGACACAAAGAAATGGAAAAACGTTCCATGCTCATGAATTGGAAGAACAAATATTGTGAAGATGTCCATGCTACCTAGAGCAATCTACAGATTCAATGAAGTCTCTATCAAAATACCATCCACTTTTTTCAAAGAAATGGAACAAATAATCCTAAAATTTGTATGGAACCAGAAAAGACCCCGAATAGCCAGAGGAATGTTGAAAAAGAAAAGCAAAGCTGGCGGCATCACAATTCCGGACTTCCAGCTCTATTACAAAGCTGTCATCATCAAGACAGCATGGTACTGGCACAAAAACAGACACATAGATCAATGGAACAGAATAGAGAGCCCAGAAATGGACCCTCAACTCTATGGTCAACTCATCTTGGACAAAGCAGGAAAGAATGACCAATGGAATAAAAACAGTCTCTTCAACAAATGGTGTTGGGAAAATTGGATAGCCACATGCAGAAGAATGAAACTGGACCATTTCCTTACACCACACACAAAAATAAATTCCAAATGGTTGAAAGACCTCAATGTGAGACAGGAGTCCATCAAAATCCTAAAGGAGAACACAGGCAGCAACCTCTTTGACCTTAGCCGAAGCCACTTCTTCCTAGAAGCATCGCCAAAGGCAAGGGAAGCAAGGGCAAAAATGAACTATTGGGACTTCATCAAGATAAAAAGCTTTTGCAAAGCAAAGGAAACAGTCAACAAAACCAAAAGACAACCGACAGAATGGGAGAAGATATTTGCAAATGACATATCAGATAAAGGGCTAGTATCCAAAATCTATAAAGAACTCATCAAACTCAACACCCAAGAACAAAGAATCCAATCAAGAAATACGCAGGAGACATGAACAGACATTTTTCCAAAGAAGACATCCAAATGGCCAACAGACACATGCAAAAGTTCTCAACATCCCTCGGCATCAGGGAAATCCAAATCAAAACCCTAATGAGATACCACCTCACACCAGTCAGAATAGCTAAAATTAACAATTCAGGAAAGGACAGATGTTGGCGGGGATGCAGAGAAAGGGGAATCCTCCTACACTGTTGGTGGGAATGCAAGCTGGTGCAGCCACTCTGGAAAACAGTATGGAGGTTCCTCAAAAAGTTGAAAATAGAGCTACCATATGATCCAGCAATTGCACTACTGGGTATTTACCCCAAAGATACAAAAGTAGGGATCCGAAAGGGTATGTGCACCCCGATGTTTATAGTTGCAATGTCCACAATAGCCAAACTGTGGAAAGGGCCAAGATGTCCATCGACAGATGAATGGATAAAGAAGAAGTGCTATATATATACACACACAGTGGAATATTATGCAGCCATCAAAAGGAATGAGATCTTGTCATTTGCAATGACGTGGATGGAACTGGAGGGTATTATGTTGAGCGAAATAAGTCAAACAGAGAACGACATGTATCATATGACCTCACTGATATGAGGAATTCTTAATTGCAGGAAACAAACAGGGTTGCTGGAGTCAGGGGTGGGGTGGGAGGGATGGGGTGACTGGGTGATAGACACTGGGGAGGGTATGTGCTCTGGTAAGCGCTGTGAATTGTGCAAGACTGTTGAATCTCAGATCTGTACCTCTGAAACAAATAATGCAATATATGTTAAGAAAAAAAAGAAGAAGAAGAAGAAGAAGAAGAAGGTAGTGGGAGTGGAAGAATGAAGCAGGGGAAATCGGAGTGGTAGATGAACCATGAGAGATGATGGACTCTGAAAAACAAACTGAGGCTTCTAGAGGGGAGGGGGGTGGGAGGATGGGTTAGCCTGGTGGTGGGTATTGAGGAGGGTACCTTCTGCATGGAGCACTGGGTGTTATGCACAAACAATGAATCATGGAACACTTCATCTAGAACTAATGATGTAATGTATGGGGATTAACATAAGAATAAAAAAAATTAAAAATAGAGCTGCCCTGAGGGAAAAAAAATTTAAATATCATTCAGGTATTTGGTAATAGTCAAAGTGACTTCTAGGCCTGTACAGTGAATCAAATTAATCAGACTGTTTTTTTGGATGGATCGTTCATAAAACATGATATGATAACTGTTATAATAAGAGGAGCACCAAAGTGTTCTTAGCAATGACAGCATTTTGGAAATATGTGCTTAGATCCAGTATAAGTCCATGCAAAAAAATAGAAACCACTGCAGGAAATATTTAATCCCAGGAACTGGTTACATAGCTGAAGAAACAAATAGGAGACAGGGGACCAGTGAAGAGCAAGAAGTTTTACCAGCTCAAGATTGAAGGACTGAAGGACTTGGGGAAATGGGGAAATGGTGTTCATTGAGCCCAGACAGGATCTGGGGGTATATTGGTGGCAAGAGATAAAACAAGAGGAGGGACTGCCCAGAGGGAGCTCAGACCCTCTTGGTCCAGACTCCACAGCTAGAGCCACAGGGTAGTGTAGCTACTGCTAGAGATGCCACTCAAAACAGGGAGAATGGGGAAGGAACATTCTGGCCACTTTACTCCTCTCAAATCCAAACTTCTCCTGGACCCCCTGTTGGTTAAACTGCTGGGATATCAGAACTTGACAAAGCATGGAAATGTATTCCTTGCAATACAGAGGAAAGGTCAAGTGTCGAATGTACCTGAGAGCAAACCAGAACATATGTGCTTGATGTCCCGAGCATGGAACTCTGAAAACAAGACTGCTTTGGACGTCGACACTTCTGTAGTCTCTTCATTTGTTCCACGGATAATTGAGCACATACAACATGCAGGCACAACTCTAGTCTCTGGGAAGAAAAACATTTCCTGCCTCATGAAACTTACATACTAATGCGGAAAGCAGGCAATAAACAAGTAAACGCATAAATAAACATAAAACAGGATTGTGAAAGAGAGAGACTGTTCAGCAAAGGCATCTCTGAGGTCTCCATACTCGAACTGGGGACTGAAAGACAGCCAGGAGCCAGCCATTAGAGACAGCCTGACAGCCCAATTGCTCGGAGGAATAGAAAGAAAGCAGTAGCTGGAGTCATTATAATGACAAAGGAGAGAAGGATGAGCGATGAGGCTGAAGAAAAAGCAGGTGCCTGATGACACAGGGTCTCAGTGGCCTCGCTAAGGAAACTTATCCCAAGTATAATGAAAATTTAAACCTTAAACTGTCTGTAGAAAATTTAAACCAAAGAGTGTCATGATTGATTTTTTTTTAATTCCAAAAACATTACTCATACTGTGGTATTGGCAAAATATTATGGCGATGGGGAAACAAGAGTTAAAGCAGGAAGACAAACTAAGAAGATATTTTAGTAGTCCAGGCAGAGAGGATAGTTGTATGGACTATGGGCTAGTGGTGGAAATAGACAGAAATGAATGAATTTGAAGATTATGTAGAACTTTACAAAAAATGCTAATGGAATGAATGTAGGGGATGAAGTAAAGAAAGAAATTAAGGGTAGTTTCTAGATTTTTGTTTTGAGTAATTGTGCCAGTTTACAAAGGGGGAGTTTCAGAGTTGAACTGTCATTAATGATGCTTTGGACATGCTAATTATGGATCATTCTTCAGCATCCAAATGGAAGTATTTTGTTCAGTTGGAAACAATTCTATTAATCACTGAAGGGAGTACAACTAGAGAGATACACCTAGAAGTCATTGACATTTAAATGGTAATGCAGAGCCATAGGATTAGATAAAAGAGAAAGCATAGATAGAGCTTGTGTCACTCTGGCAGGAGCCGGATTGGCTTATAGGAAAAATTCAACATAAAATCCTTTTGGTTGGGGGATTCATGGAGAACATTTTGGGACAGATATTCCATGTCTGAGCTCCTTTGTATGGGTGCATTGCAGAGCCCTAATTGAAGGACATTGAGCATTGTCACATGAAAAACTACACTAGAAACTTGCTGCTTACACTCTTCTTCCTGTCCTATTTTCAGGACTTTCTGTGTTCTCCGGACGTTTTATGAGATTTTAGAAATTTTCCAACCATTATTTCTTCAAATTTTCTTCTCCTCCATTTTTCCTGCCTCTCCTTCTAGGACTCCAATTACACATATGTTACATCTTTAGATCATACCTCACTGTATCTTTTGCATACTTTGTCCTGTTTTGTTTGTTTGTTTCTTTTCTTTCTCTTTTTGCTTACTTTTGGATATACTCAATAAGCCTGCCTTCCTGTTTACTGGTGCTATCTTCTGCTGCATCCAGTTTGCTGTTAAGCCTATTGAATGAGTTCTAATTAGGATATTATATTTTTAGTTCTGTAATGCTCATTTGATTTATTTATAAATTCCAATTCTTTGTTGAAATACTCCTTTTTCAACCATTTTTGGTCCAGTTTTTTTATCTTTTTTCTTTAACATAGTAATAATATTTATATTAGAGCTTCATCTATTATTTCAAAAATCTACATCATTTTGGTGTCCTTACTGAAAAAATTATCTTTTGATTATTGATTCCTTTTCCTGCTTATTTAAGTATCTAAGTATCTAGTAATTGAATGCTGGACATTGTATATGAACATTATAAAAGCTGGGGATTATGCTATCCCCTTCTAAGGAGTCTGGGTTTTGTTCTGACAGGTAGATAAATTGCTGGTAGATTATCTATATCCTGTCAGTCTAAGACACTTCAAATATCGTTTTGTGTTGAAGGTCTCACTGAGTTTTTCCACTCTTTTCTCCAGCCCAGTGCTTTATGATCAGGGCATTATACTTAAGTGAAATAGGTTAGACTGAGAAGACAAATCCCATATGATTCCACTTATAAATGGAATCTTAAAAAAAAAGAATAAACAAAGAAAAAGCAGAATGAGAACTATAAATACAGAACACAAACTGATGCTTGCCAGAGGGGAGGGGGTGAGGCAATGGTCAAAAAGGGTGAAGGGAAATGGGAGATACAGGCCTACAGTCATAGAAGTCATGGGAATAAAAGGCACAGGATAAGGAATACAGTCAGTGATATCATAATAGCAATGTAATGGGACAGATGGTACCTACAGTGGTGGTGAACATAGCATAATGTATAAACTTGTCAAATCATTAAGTGACTGAAGCTAATGTAACATTGTATCAACTATACTCAAATTTAAAAGAAGAATTTAAATGTAGTTCTGTGTTTATTCCTAAGGCATAGCCCTTACTCCTAGCGTGTTATCCTTTCTCACAAGGTGTGGTCTTTTTGGGTTTTCTGAAGGTCTGGGATATACTTCCTTCCAAATCTCTCCACTCAAAGCTTGAATTCTAATGTCTTCCCAGAAATGTATGCTCTTCAGAACTTTCACTTAGTTCTTGGCCTCCCAGTGGATGCTTTCTCCTATGTTCTCACATAGCTATAATCATCCAAGGACCTAAGATGAGTTTCCACTCATATTTTGCAGCTCCTTCTCTGTGGCCCACCCTCTGTCAATCTGTCCCCCAAATCTCAGTCACCTTAGTACTTTGAACTCTTTGTTCCTTCCACCAGCAAAACCACTGCTTCTTTCTTGGGCTTATTTTCCATGAATCATGGTCTGGAAGTATGTCCCCAGGATGCAAGCCTGGGTGAATTATGGTTCATCCTGTGTAACTCTGTGTTTCCAGCATTACAAGCCTGAATTGGTTGCTTTCCAGTGCCTGAAAGTGGTTGTTTTTAAAATATATTTTTCCTGGCTGCCTGGGTAGCTCAGACGGTTAAGAGACTGCCTTCAGCTCAGGTCATGATCCTCGAGTCCCAGGATCGAGCCCCACGTTGGGCTCCCTGCTCAGCAGGGAGTCTGCTTCTCCCTCTGACCCTCCCCCTCTCATGTTTCTCTCTCTCACATAAATAAATAAAATCTTTAAATATATATATATTTTTTTCCAGGTGTTATAGTTGTTTAGGACAGGATGTAAATCTGATTTTACCTACTTTTTTATGGTTAGCAACCTAGTTATATGTTTATAATTGATTTCCAACTTAATCAACTTTGATTTCAGAATGTGGTTCTCTTATATCAAGACTTTGAAATTTGCTGACAGTTTTTTTTAAGGTTTAGTACACAGTCCATTTTATATGAATAACCCAGGTGTTCTATAAAATATGTATGCCTAACAAGTGAATATAGGATTCTACATGCACCCATTATATTAAACTCACTGTGTTGTTCACATCATCGATACTATTACTAATTATTTTTGCTTACCTTATCTATCAATTACTGAAAGAGGCATGTTCAATTTGTCAGTTTCTCCTTAGCTTCAATTCATTTTCTTTTTTTTTTTTTAAGATTTTACTCATTTATTTGAGAGAGAGAGAGAGAGAGCACAAGCAGTGGTGGGGGGGAGAGGAGAAGCAGTCTCCCCACTGAGCAGGGAGCCTGACTCAGGGCTTGATCTCAGGACCCTGAGATCATGACCTGAGCTGAAGGCAGATGCTTAACCAACTGAGCCACTCAGGTGCCCCTCTATTCATTTTCAGTTTAGGTCTTTTGAGGTAATATTCATTCAAGTTCAGAATTGTTTTTTATGTTCCATATATTTGATCCTTTACTTATCATTGCTTATTGAATCCTTTGTATCCTTAATGATATTTTTTGACCAAAAGGCTAGTTTGTCTTTTATTAATATAGCAATGCCAGCTTTCTCATTTTTTGTGAAGTTATAGGTGTATGCCTGTAAGAATATATCAAGTTGTATTTTGTTTTTCTACCCAATATTACATTCTGTATCTTCTCATTATTGAAGTTAGTCCATTTATATTTTTGTGATTATTGATATATTTGAATTTAGTGTTATCATTTTGTCTTTCTATATTTCCAGATTTTAAAATATTTTCTTCTGTTTTGTTTCTTATTTTAAATTGACTTGGTTACTAAAAATTTTATTTTTCAACCTCTACTCTTTCACAAGTTATACAGTTTTCTTATTTACTCAGCAGTTGTCCATATAATGTTAGCATGCTATGTAAGTCAGGGTGCTTTCAGGGAACTAAACACTTAAATGAGAATATTTTAATAAATGGATTTTTCCTGAAGTATAGTAGGGTATAGCAGGGTTTTGTGAGGAACAATAAGTGATCATTAGCACATGGAAGCTTCAAAGGGTAGGGGAGGAAGAGTAAATGCAGCTGTAAGAGCTTTAAAAGAGGCCTGTCCAACAGACTCTGTCTTTGGAAAAGGGATGTGACCCAGTTGGGAGGGAGCCAGGCAAACAAATATCTCCACTTCACTCTTCTGTCACCTCCCAACCAACTGAAATCTAAAGGGCAAGGGGGCCCATGAAATAGTCCACAAGGGTCCCCTTCCCAGGCACAGAGCAGGATGATGGAGAGAGGGCTGAGTGGTAAATGGGGGGTGTCTAGCACACATGCATATTTAAATTCTATAGTAAATCGACCTCTTTCTCTCAGATAAGATATGGAAACAAACTAGAGCACATTCAATACAACTCCACTGTAACTTATGTAATATTACTGTCAGCATTTTAGTTGTATTCTAATCTCCCCAAATAAACATCATTACTTTCTTTTTAACCATTTATTGGTTTCAAGGGATCTTGTTTTTAATTGAAGTATAACTGGCATAAAATATCCTATTAGTTTTGGGTGTATATCACAGTGATTTGATATTTTATACATTACGAAATAACCCCCTTGCTAAGTCTAGTTACCATCTGTCACCATACAGAATTATTGACTATATTCTCTACAGTGGAAGGAATCTTTTCGTACCCCACACCTTATATTGTGGACCATTGTTTTTCCTCCTCAAATTCCTTCAAAAGTTCTTCCACTGAGGCTGGTGGTTGTGAATGCCTTCAATTTTTGTTTGTTTGAAAATGTCTTTATTTTGTGCTAATTCTGCAACAAAAGTTAGGCTGACCACATAATTGTAGAGTGATAGTTATCTTCTCTGAGCCCCTTGTAGATATGATTACTCTTGTTCCTGGCTCCATCATCTTGGTCTAAACATCATTCCTCTCTTGAAATCGGTCTTTCCTCTTCACCAACTTGTAAGATCTTTGCCTTTCCTCTTCCAGCTCTGTAACAACTATCTGAGGCTTTTATTTGAGAAAAAAACAATTTACCTTGCTGAAAATATTCCATGTTCCACTTGATTATAAGTCTGTGGTCCTTCCATCAATTTTTTAAACTTCTCAGCCATAAATGTTCCCTCTTCATTTTCTCTATTTTTTTCCTCCTGGAAAGTTGAGGGTCTATTAGGACATCTTTTCCTGTTCTATCTCATAACTTCTCAGACATATTTTCTTCATCTCTTATTATAAGTACTTTCTTCCTATAAGTACTTTCAAACCACTTTCATAGTTTGTTAATTCCCTCTAAATTATATCTAATCTGCTGCTTGAACAGGAGACTATTTAATTTCAAGGATTATTTTTCAGTTGTAATGTTTTTATTCAATCACTTTTCAAATCTGCCCTTTCTTATTTTTTTAAGATTTTATTTATTTATTTTAGAGAGAGAGAGCATGAGTGGGAAGGGCAGAGGTAAAGGGGGAGAGAATCTCAAGCAGACTCCCTGCTGAGCTCAGAGACCAATGCAGGACTCAATCTCAAGGCCATGAGATCATGACCTGAGCTGAAACAAAGAGATGGACGCTCAACTGTGCCACCCAGGCGCCCCTGCCTTTTCTTATTTGATGATATCTTTTCTTGCTGATATTTGTATTTCCTCCTTCATTTCATTAAGCAATTTTAGTGCACCTTTTTTTTAGTGCTCTCTAGCTAATAATCCCAATGTCTACCACTGTTGTCTCTGCTGCAGTGTCCTGTAATTTTTACTGTGGGGACCCAATAGAACTTAACTGAGGGGAATCCTGAAGGAGGCTGAATGGAGAATACTTAACACTATGCAACTGTTTTCTTCTACAAGTATCCAGGATACTATCATTCTAAGCATGTTTTAATTTAATCCTTAGCTTAGAATTGTCTGAACCACAAAGGTAACATAATTTAAATTCCAAAAATATATAAGGGCATTTTCAGGTTTACAAATTCTCCAGAGAAAAAAGTATTTTTCAATCTAGACCTATGGGCAAAACAGGCAAGTTATTCTGTCAGCTCTTTTTGCCTGCTGGCAGGTTTATTCTGGCCCAAGGCACTGCCGTGTCCCTCTGCCATGAGCTCTGCTTCCTGGAGGCAACAATTCTGTTGCAGCCAATTGGGAAGCTGGGCTGAGTGAGTGGGCAGTGGGCATAATCCACCTGCTCTGGCCCCAACTAATCACCTGCTTCAGAGTGTCGTTGGCCCTCCTCCACTCTCTGTTCTATGGCCCCCCAGATCTGACCCTCCCCTGATGCCATTCCCACACTTGTGGCTGTACTCTGCTCTCTTACACATCCTTGGCCCCTGCCTCCTTCTGCGGCCCAACCCTACTCAAGGTGGTCTTTTAGAGATGAAAGTCTCCTGTCTTTCAGATAAAAACTCCTGTTTCTGAGCAAAGCTTTGTATTTACTTTCTACAAAACAAACATCCTTTCTCTGATTTGGTTTAGAGAGAAAAAAGGAACTTATACTTAATTCACCATTTTGCAATGAAATTAACATTTTACATAATAGATAATGTTCAGAGTATTCTGCTTAAAAAGTGTAGGTACCAAGTAATGTGCTTAGTCATGGTTAGGAGTAAAAATGTGGGACACATGTAGTTGAGAGGAAATGAAGTATTGGATGGAAGAGGTACTGGACTCAGTCATGAACTTGGGTTCTACTCAGTCCATTTGCTAATGAATAGCGTGCCATCATCAAGGTGACTTATTCTGTTTTGGCATTAGTTCACTCTACTGTAAACAAAGTGAATTTCATTGGATTTTCTCTAATATGACATCCCTTTCTAGGATTCTAGAAATTACTTGAAAAATTCATGTATGGATATTGCATACTTCCTTGAGGCTGCTGAATAAATAAGGAAAACCATACTACCAAACTAATTATTATAAAAAGCAATATAAAAAGCTTAATGTTTTTTGCCTTGATCTAAAGAGAAAAAAAGGTTAAAGCTCTTAGATTGTAGTTCAGCATAGTTCTAAAGATTTTCATCATGCTTGTCCAAATATGGCAGATTATTCCTGGTGGTAATATATGTGGCAAAATGCAACTGGACATAAAGCCAATAGATATTCATTCCCAGTTATGAGTTTGCCAAATAAGCAAGAAAAACTGAAGATCCTATGTCAGGTAGCTATTAAGAATGGAAAAGGCAAAGCTACTATGATTTACTCTCTATTGGATACCATCTCAGCCCACTCTTTTGCTCTGGCCCCTGCCCTGGCAACCAGCCACCGCCAGGTGTAGCCTGAGGGCACCTTACCTCAATTACACCACATGGTTCTTGCCTTCTGCCATAATGTTTTAGCTACCATGATGTGGGATTCCTGTAGGAGACTGCTCTGTTATTCTGGCACAAGCACAAACCTAGAAGCGTGAAACAGTTAACAGCCCTGGAGCAACCCTTGCCCACTGGGGAATGAAGCCAATCAATAAAAGTTCCCATTTTCTATGTCTCAGATGGACGTTTCTGTGCATTCCCCGAAGTTCTTTGGAGTGTTCTCAGCAGGAGTCCCAGTTGTCCACAACTGGGACCAGCTAGCTCAACAATGAACTAATGCCTCCTCTCCATTTTATTCTTCACCGCCCCCCATCTTCCTCCTTGTGATCACTTTCCAAAACAGTCTACCTTCAGGCAAGCTGCACGGGCTGCTCTGGTGCTCTGCCCAGCCCTCCTGTGAGGTCAAAGGCACTGAAGTCACAGGTCTTGGAAGTATTGTTTGTTGGTAACTCTCTGAGAATTGCTTTTCACTGGAAGAGCTGCATTACTCAAGGCTATCCTACTTTCCTGGGGTGAGTTAACATCCAAGGCCTGGGCAGTATTGGAGTACAAAAGCCTAGACCCCTTGCCTGGTTTGGAACAACTCTGCAAGGCCATCTCAGATTCAGAGCCCTCTGTGGGATTGGCTGAGGCCTCTGTAGGCAGGACATCACAGTCCAGCTTCTCCATTTGTCCAAACCCACTTCTCCCACTTCCTCATACATGTTAATTTGGAAAACCTGCTCAGCACAAATCTACACCTCAGGCACAGTTTCCAAGTTTCCAAAGATACAAGCCCTTGTCCTAGGCTTTGTTCTGGGGAGGTAACCCAAGCTAAGGCAGTTGCCATGAATTCTCTCTCTCTCTTCCTCTCTTCTCCCCCCATCCTGAGTGTGTGTGGGTGTGTTTTGGGGGGTTTGATGATCATTTACTTTTCAGCCATATCTTCTTAAGCTTTTAATTACATATCTCTGGCACAGGAATTGTCATAACAAAAGAGAGTGTAATTACCTCTTTTTTTTTTAAAGGATCCTCTATTCTTTTTTCTTTTTTTAAGTAAGCTCAATGCCCCACATGGGGTTCAAACTCACAATCCTGGGATCAAGAGCCGCATGCTCTACTGACTGTGTCAGCCAGACACCCTGAGAGTAATTACTTTTTAAGATGGAAACATCCCAATTAATCATCAGGTAGATTAGGGACAGTGGAAAGAAATGCATCTCAGGATGTTTTGTCTCCCTGTCTTATTGAAAAATTACATTTATTTATCATTATTTGGAGACATTACAATGAATAAAGTTGTAAATTCATATTTTTTCTTTAATTTTCTAAGCAGGGGAGATCTAGAATTAATTTTCACCTTTTTATGCTGTATAGACTTTCTTTCTCTCTGGATATACCTACAAATTCTTGCTCTTTTTGCATTTTAACTGTTCTCAGCTCAGTTGTTCCGTTGCTAATCGATTATCCTTTGTAATTGCAATTTTGAAATTAGGAGGCAATATACTACTTTTTCAAGGTAACTAATAAGTTGATAGAGATATTAAATTTCAAGTCTAAGGCTGATTCCTGTGGGGCCCTTCATCTTTGGCAGTCAACACTACCTGCTTATGCAGGAAATTAAGTACTGTCCTTTCTTTGTAATTTTTTTCTTTTAATGGTGGTATAAAATAGACTAATTGCAGAGAAATAATAAATCACAAAGAAAAGGGAAGCAGGACTAAATATGCGGCTGTTTGTGACATGCCTTTTTTCAACCAGGTATGAGGAAATGAAAGATCAATCAATAATGTAATGATTTTTACCAATATGGACAATCTATCTAGAGCACTCAGGTTTCTGAGGCAATGCATTCTTCTTTAATGGAAATAAATTTAAACAATATAATTCATTATTTCCATTATTCACTTATTTTGCTTACATTAATCTGGTTGGTATCAAAGGAAAATAAGAAAATGCTTTGGCTTTTATTTTCCTGGGGCCTTTTATATTTCATATTAAGCATCAATATCCCATTCTGTAGTCATGAATATCATATCATTTAAATGGTTCTTCTGGATTGAAACCTCAGAGTTAACTACTTGAGTTTTTTTGAGGACACAAACATACATGGAGCTTATTGGCAAGCAAACATCTTATTTGCCACTGTATTTCTCAAATGTGCAGATGATCACTTTTGTTAAATGCCAAGTACAGCAGAACAAGGTCAGACACAGGTGAAGTTCCAGTCTAAATTGTGAATTCCTTCTTCCCACATGTCCTTTCCTCATGATCACAGCTGCGCAGTCACATGTGTCTTGCTGTCTCTTTGTCCCAGGGTAGCCCAGAGCATCCTAGACCACTGTATAGTCTAGTTATCCTTTTGCTTTCCTTTCTCTCTCCCTAAGTTCATCTATCATGCTTTCTGAGTACTCAGTCAAGGCTTACCTCAAAAGTAAGATGAACATCCAAGTCTATATGATATAATTCGATGGACACCTGCTTCCAAATATTGGCTTGTCATAATGAAGAGCATTTTACTGTTAGGACTCTAATCTTTTCAGTTTTATAGGTATTTCAGACCTGAAGTGCCCCTTAGTAAAAATTCATAGACCTCTGAGATGGTAACAAGAGGTAAAATCATTACCACCACTTAAAAAGTGATCCTACCCGAGTAAGACCATGGATATAAGAACTGGAGAGGTACTTGGGCAGAGAGGAGAATGGCACTGAAGCCAATCCCCAGGATGACCTCAAAATCTAGTGTGTAAATGAGTGGATGGCGCATCGTACGTACTCAGGAGACAATGAATGGAATTATAGATTGGCAACATAAAGAAGCAGGTGCCTAAATTATGTTTGGTGGAGTTCACAGTTTGCTGTGAGGTTTTCTTCTTAAGACATTGTTAGACAACCAGGAAATCAATCTCACAAACAAATGCAACTTAACATAAGATGTCAATATAATATTTCCAGAAATACTCCTCCAAAACACCCCCCCACACACACACACCATATCCATGGCTTCATATAAATGCATCTATTACAGCCTTTCTCATACAATGTAATTATCAATGGGTCTACATTTTTTTCTATTTCGATTTGGCCACATGTCTCAGATTCAAGTGTTTTCAAGGTCCCACAAGCAGCATGAATGTGTGGATCAGGCAGAATTAGGTGAGGGTTCATACCTTCTAAAAGAGCAGCACTACCCAGTTGATAGTTGTCATGTGTAACATGGGCTTAATTTTGCTATATATTCTGATTTTTTAAAGCTGAAAACTATAGCTTAATATGAAATGAATTTGCCACTAATTTAAAATTTGGGAGTCTAACTCTGTACAGGTTAACATAATGGACATCTTCAGGGCAAAGTGGTGTCAATTTTATCGCCTCTGACCTAGAACGATGTTCTGAAAGGAGTATCTAGGTCTTGTTCCTCTATCTTTGAGTTTAGCATAATGTCTCATACCTAGTAAGAGCTGAGTCTGTGTGGGGCTGAGTATGAACATATTGCTAAACATTCCCAGGTGAGTCTAATGTTGAGAACAATTGCATTAAATCTGTGAAACACTGCTGTGGCCCTGGGAAATGATTATCCACAGATTTCCTTTTTTTCCTCCAAGAAGAAAATCTCTATTTTTACATGTTATTCCCCTTTCCATAATATATCAAAAATATGAAATAAAACATAAAAGTTATTCAAGGCAATATTAAAGATCATGAAGTAAAATGTTTTATTCAAATAACAAATCTTTAATATTTTATTATGTCAGGTTTGACTATGAAAACAAAATCTGATAAAATATGTCTGGATGGTGCCAAGTCCTCTTGAATTTGTCCCTCTGACTACAAACAATGTTTTGGGTTATTTGGGATTTTCATGCATAGATTCTCACCCACATTCACGTTTGTAATGCTGTATGTGTTCATGAAGTTACTGCCCAGGAAATTGTCAGAAAGAAAAATGTAAGCCAGAGAAAGTGTTCTGAAGAGAGTGAAGAATCACTCGACTTTATGAGCTGGCTCTTTGCCGAGGGAATTAAATGAACCTTAAAGTAGCTCTCTAACTTTATCTATGCCACCGAAGTACAGCAGAGAGTTGAAGAAATTATGTTTAGTTCAGACTAAAAGAAGAGGTTAAACATAACATAATAATAATAAAAATATATATATATAAAAGAAAAAAAAAGAGGTTAGCCCAAATGATCAAAAACCAATAATCTACTTGGTTCAAATCCATCACCTATTATGGGTTTTTTGCTTGTTTGGACAGCCATGTACTCCTCTTACCACAAATGTTGGTTCCATCTGTAAAAAGGGGCTCTGTGTTGCTAGTCATTGCACCAAAGTGTTTGAACCCATGGTGCACACATGAGCTTCAGGGGCTCCACAAACCCCTCCTCCCACTTAGATGTGTGCAAAATAATTTCTGTATTTTCTTTATGGAAAGAGAAATTCATTAAATTGTCAAAAGAACTAAGAAAACATTCATCATTACTGACCTAGAACATCCCTCCAGTTCCCTTCCAATACTGAAATTTCTGTGATCATTTCAGAAAGTCATGCAAAATGAGTATGACCATGGAAATAACTAAATTTTGTGTAAATATTTTTTTGGAATAATATATTATTCAACTTAAAAATAAATGGAAACTTTTTTGACATATGAAATCTGTATCTTTTGAGATTGTTTACTATTATTAAAAAAATGCAAAGCCAATCCTCAATATACAAAAAGCTCTAACAAGAAATGAATGAATTAATCAATAAAAAAAATGAGTAAATGGCATTCCCTCTCCTAGCACCAACCCTGGTGTATTGTATACAGTTTACCCTTAAAAAAGCAGGAGTCAGGGGCACCAACTCCTGGCATAGTTGAAAATCTGTGTATAACTTTTGACTCTCCCAAAACTTAGCTATTAATAGCCTAGTGTTGATTGGAAGCCTTACTGATAACATAAACAGTCAATTAACACGGTTTGTATGTTATATGTAATATACACTGCATTCTTACAATAACTAGAGAAAAGAAGATGTTATTAAGAAAATCATAAGGAAAAGAAAATACATTTACAGTGTTGTATTTATTTTTAAAAATCCATATATAAGTGGACCCACACAGTTGAAACCTATGTTGCTCAAGGGTCTACTGTGTAAATATAAATATATTATGAATATATCTATTCTAATGGGCTATATCAGTCATCTATTGCTATAAATGAATCACCCCCAAACTAAGTAACTTAATACAAAAATTGTTTAGTATAACACATCATGCACCTGCAGGTTGGTGGAAAACATCTACCATTACACATCTGCAGGTCAGCTGAGGATACTACCCTATGGCTGCTTTCACACCACACTGTGGGGTTTGAATAATTGTTATGAAGGCCATATGACCTGTGAAGTGAAGACTATTTATTATATGGTTCTTTATAGAAAAAGCTTGCCAACCCTGGCTCTAGGCTCTATGTAAACTCTTATAGGGAAAAGAAAAAATGGTGCTATATTCCTATATATCTGAATGCTATAAGCTAGGAGCTGATGAATACTTTTTAATTTAAAAAAGGAAAGGTAATAAATAGTAGCCAAAGAAATGGCACTTCTTAAATTAAAATAACCCAATATAGCCAGAAGAACAACAATGACAATGACAACAAGAAACACCAGTAAAACTACAACCTACATCCTCAGTTGAACTAGAAGAACATCCAAATTTCAAATTACCTGAAAGCGGAGAAATCAACATTAAATCCAGTAGTTTATCTCTACTGCTCCTACCACACTCAGAGAGCAAGGGTATTCTGGGAACGTCTGTGAGAAAAAGACAAGACTGAAAGGTAGTGACAAGCCTAAGATTGATCCCAAATCCCCACCAGACAGAGGTAACCCTCATTGTGAAAGTGCTGAAAAAGAACTCTAATAGGTTAGAACCCACCATGGAAAAGGGATTGTGCACACAGGGGACACCTGGGTGGCAGAGTCGGTTAAGTGGATGACTCTTGATTTTGGCTCAGGTCATGGTTCAGAGTCTTGAGATCCAGCCCTGCGTTGGACTCCATACTCAGCAAGGAGTCTGCTTGAGATTCTCTCTCTCCTTTTCCCTGTGCGCCCCCACCCCAGCTTGCACTCTTTCTATAGATAGATAGATGATAGATAGATAGATAGATAGATGATAGATAGATAGATAGATAATAGATAGATAGATAGATAGATGATAGATAGACTATATATATATGTGTGTGTATGTGTATATATATATATATATATATATATATATATATATATATATATATAAAATAAATCTTAAAAAAAAAACATGCATACAGGACTTGAGAAAGAATTCTTGGGGCATCTGGGTGGCTATTTGGTTAAGCGACTGCCTTCAGCTCAGGTCATGATCCCAGGGTCCTGGGATAGAGCCCTGCATCAGGCTCCCTGCTCGGTGGGAAGCCTGCTTCTTCCTCTCCCACTCCCCCTGTTTGTGTTCTCTCTCTCGCTGTTTCACTCTCTCTGTCAATTAAATAAATAAATAAAATCTTAAAAAAAAAAATTCTTGAAAAAGGAACACTTTGGGGGAGAAAAAGTTTAGAAAGAATGTAAAAAGGAAAGGTGAAGCACCTATGGACACAGTGTGGTAATGAGACATTTAAGCACCAGAGGAAATGTAGGATCCCTCAAGGAAAAACATTTTTAGTAAAAGACATACAATTCCTTCCACCACCATATCTTCCCAAAAGCCATCAAATAAAGAAACCATACTTTGCTACACTGACAAAAAGAGAACAATCTTAAATTAAAAATCTTATAAACCACCATTAAGCAACCCAGTCCCCTTACCAGAAATGTAGAGATGAAAGTAAGCATCATATATATTCAAACTGATTTTAAAAATAAAACGGAGAAACATATTTTAAAATAATTCATTCAGTGGAAATTACCTGTCCATTAACCACTCCAAAGTGAATTAATTAATCCCATATGAGAATTGGGGCATGTGAAAACATCTTGAATATGAAATTCAAAAAAGCAAGCATCAAAATGGAAAAAAAAATGTAAAAAGAAAAGCAATGAGAGTTAATTGAATGCAGAACATAAAAAGAAGGAAATGGTAAAATCCTATCAATTATGAGGGCCAGATGAGGTGGCCAAAAATGATTAATTCTAGGTGAAAACTTAATATAGGGCACTAAAAATAAGCAGGAACATATTCCAAAAAAATGAAAATGGGAAAAAATAAGAAGTAAAATGTGTCTGAGAGAAAATCCTTAAACTGAAGACATAATTTATGCATAATTAGAGTCCCTGCAGAAGATGAACAAGACAATGGAACAGAAATTATGTTTTAAAATATAACATATAAAAGTATAACCCCTAAAACTTTCTAGAAATAGAAGAAAACATTTCACATATTGAAAGGGCTGACTATGTAGCAGGAAAAATGGACTTGCAGCAATCAACACTAAGACATACCTTAGAAATATGCTCAAACTTAAAAAGAAAAATCCCTCAGGGCCTTCAGACAAAAAGCTGAAATAAGTTACAAGGGCAGGAGGATTAGACTGGTATCAGACTTTTCAAAATTGACATTCAAGTTCTCTTTCTAGTAACAAGGCTATAGAAAGAGAGTTTTAAATGGACATGACATAGGGGATTCTGTACCCAAGAGCCCTTTTTGAGCAATGTAATAGAGGATGTTTCACCCAACCACGGGATTGCTGGACAAACCTCAACAAAAGACTGGAGGTGAGCAGTTAATTATTTAATTGCAGATGTAAAACTGAACCAAAGTGGGGATAAGGATAGAAGAATATGCTATGAGTTGTGAAGTATGGGTTATGCTTTATATGTTAATACACTCTTACAGAGTAGCAATAATTCAACTAAAACCAAGAGGTGAAAAGAGAAAGAATAAGTTCATTGCTTGTTGCAGAGGCAACAGTTAGGAGTTAACATATATAATTACAAATCAACAAGCCAGATAATTAAAGGTTAAATAAGAAAACAGGGAACTAAATACATCAAAAAGAATATAGACAAGAGACTCGATAGAACAAAAATTAAAATGCTTCTAAATACCAAAAGAGGTCTGAGTGGCTATAATTTTGTGCCCCAGCAGACAGTTGCTGCCTGCGTTAGCAAGAACTACAACCTGAGTGCCCGAGGCCAACAGAAAGCCAAGCCAAGTTCTTGGAAACAAATTGAGACAAACAAGAAGGCAATATACGTTTGAGGGTGAGAAAAGGATAGATAACAAATAAGGAACAATGTGACCCTTGACCTTCCTTTCTCAACCAGGCACTACAGAAATCTGGGAGAGATGATGTATGCACTGTAAAGAATCACATTATCCGGAGGAGGAGCAAGATGGCAAGAGGAGTAGGAGACCTGGATTTCGTCTGGTCCCAGGAATTTAGCTAGATAGGGATCAAACCATTCTGAACACCTACGAACTCAACAGGAGATCCAATAAAAGAATAGCAGCAACTCTCTGAACAGAAAAGCAACCACTTTCTGGAAGGTAGGACATGCAAAGAAGTGAATCTGAGGTGATGTTTGGGAAGATAGACTGTGGGGGAGGGGGCCTCCATCGGCCACTTCTGGCAAGTGATAGAGCCTCGGAGCACAAAATCGGAACTTTTAGAAGTCTGCTCCGCTGAGGGACGTCACTCCAGTGGCTAAGCGGGGGGTGGAACCCTCGTGGGACAGTGTGGTCTCAGGACCCTCAGGGTCACAAAAAGACTGGGGGTGCCTGAGTGTGGCAGAGCTCCCAGGTATCGGAGCAGGGAAGCTGGCTGCAAAGACAGAGAGGAGGAGCAGGTTCTCAGCTCGGAGGTGCAATAATCGTGATCAGCTCCATGGTCAGGCCACTGCTCTTCCAGCAGGGACCCAACAAGCGACAGATCCAGGGAGACTCCCATTCTTCCCCCGGGGAGAAGCAGCATAGGTATGCACCACAGGAATCTGCTGGGTTTGGAGACTCCACACCGAGTAGGGTGCCAGAGATAGAAACACTCGGTCACAGGCCGGGTGAGCACAGAGTGTGGCCAGAGACCGGGGAGACGGGAGTGATTGATTGCTTTTCTCTGGGGGCTCACTGAGGAGTGGGGCCCCAAGTTCTCGGCTCCTATGGGATCAGAGATTGAGAGGCCATCATTTTCATAGTTGTCCTCCAAAGCTGAATGGAAAGCTTGCAGGGAACAAAAGCTCCCGAGAGCAAACCTGAGCAGATTACTTAGCCCGGCTAGTGGCAAGGGCAGTGCAATTATGCTTCAGGCAAAGAAATCTGAGAGTCACTGCAAGAGGCCCCTCACCCAGAAGATCAGCAAGAACAGCCAGCCAAGACCAAGGTTACCGATCAATGAGAATGGCAGAACTCCAGCACTAGGGGAATACAGCACATAGAATTCATGGTTTTTTTCCCATGATTTTTTAGTTTTTCAAAGTTAATTTTTTTTAATTTTCTTTTTTTCTTTTTCTATTTTTTTTAATTTTTCTTTCTCCCTTTTTCAACCAACATCTTATCAATCCCTTTTTTAAAAAATCTTTATTTTTTCAATTTTAGAGTCATATTCTATACCTTCATTGTAGTTAACCTTATTTTTTTTAAAAAATATGTTTTTCTCTCTTTAAAATTTTGGGATACAGTTTCTTCTAACAGACCAAAAGATACCCTAAATCTCTAGTGTATGGCTTTGTTCTAGTCTCGTGCCTGATCACATTCTCTCCCTTTTTAAAAAAAATTTCTCTTCTTTCTTTTTCAAACAACTTCTTATCAATTCCTTTTATAAAATCTTTTATCATTTTCATCTTTACACTTATATTCCATCCCTTCATCGTATTTACCCTTATTTTTGTACATACATAAGTTTTTCTTTCTTTAAAATTTTGGGAGGCAGTTTCTTCTAACAGACAGAAATATGCCCAAAATCTAGTGTGTGGCACTGATCTATTCACCAACCTGATCATATTTGATCATACTCTTTTTTTTTTTCTTTCTTTCTCTTTCTTTTCCCCCCAGTTTTGGGTCTCTTCTGATTTGTTTAGTATATATTTTTCTAGGGTCATTGTTACCCTGTTAGCATTTTGTTCTCTCACTCATCTATTCTCCTCAGGACAAAATGACAAGATGGAAAAACTCACCTTAAAAAAAAAAAAAGAATAAGAGGAAGTACTGACTGCCAGGAACCTAATGAATACGGACATTAGTAAGATGTCAGAACTAGAATTCAAAATGACGATTACAAAGATACTAGCTGGGCTTGCAAAAGATGGAAGATACTAGAGAAACCCTTTCTGGAGAAATAAAAGAACTAATATCTAACCAAGTCGAAATCAAAAAGGTTATTATTGAGTTGCAATCAAAAATGGAGGTTCTAACTGCTAGGATAAATGAATCAGAAGAGAGAATTAGTGATAGAGAAGACAAAATTATGGAGACTAAAGAAACTGAGAAAAAAAGAGATAAACAACTACTGGATAATGAGGGCAGAATTTGAGAGATAAGTGATACCATAAGATGAAACAATATTAGAATAATTGGGATCCCAGGAGAAGAAGAAAGAGAGAGAGGGGCAGAAGGTATATTGGAGCAAATTATAGCAGAGAACTTCCCTAATTTGGGGAAAGAAACAGGCATCAAAATCCAGGAGGCACAGAGAACCCATGTCAAAATCAATAAAAATAGGTCAACACCCTGACATCTAATAGTAAAACTTACAAGTCTCAGAGACAAAGAGGAAATCCTGAAAGCACCTTGGGACAAGAGGTCTGTAACCTACAATGGTAGAAACATTAGATTGGCAGCAGACCTATTCACAGAGACCTGGCAGGCCAGAAAGGACTGGCATGATATATTCAGAGCACTAAGCAAGAAAAATAGGCAGCAAAGGATACTATATCCAGCTAGGCTGTCATTGAAAATAGAAGGAGAGATAAAAAGCTTCCAGAACAAACAAAAACTAAAAGAATTTGCAAACACCAAACCAGCCCTACAAGAAATATTGAAAGGAGTCCTCTAAGCAAAGAAAGAGCTTAAAAGTAACAGGGACCAGAAAGGAATAGACACAATACACAGTAACAGTCACCTTACAGGTAATATAATGGCACTAAATTCCTACCTTTCAGTAGTAACCCTGAATGTAAATGGTCTAACTGCCCCAGTCAAAAGACACGGGAGATCAGATTGGATAAAAAAACAAGACCCATCTTTATGCTGTCTGCAAGAGACTCATTTTAGAACCAAAGACACCCCCAGATTGAAAGTGAGGGGTTGGAAAACCATTTACCATGCTAATGGACACCAAAAGAAAGCTGGGGTGGCAATCCTTATATCAGACAAATTAGATTTTAAACCAAAGACTATAATAAGACATGAGGAAAGACACTACATCATACTTAAAGGGTATATCCAGCAAGAAGATCTAACAATTGTAAATATCTATGCCCCTAACATGGGAGCAGCCACTTATATAAGGCAATTAATAACAAAAGCAAAGAAACACATTGACAATAATAATATAATAGTAGGGGACTTTAACACCCCCCTCACTGAAATGGACAGATCATCTAAGCAAAAGATCAACAAGGAAATAAAGACTTTAAATGACACACTGGACCAAATGGACCTCACAGACATATTCAGAACATTCCATCCCAAAGCAACAGAATATATGTTCTTCTCTAGTGCCCATGGAACATTCTCCAGAATCGATCATATCCTAGGTCATAAATCAGGTCTCAACCGGTACCAAAAGATTGGGATCATTCCCTGCATATTTTCGGACCACAGTGTTTTGAAACAAGAACTCACTCACAAGAGGAAAGTCAGAAAGAACTCAAATACATGGACGCTAAAGAGCATCCTACTAAAGAATGAATGGGTCAACCAGGAAATTAAAGAAGAATTTTAAAAATTCATGGAAACCAATGAAAATGAAAACACAATTGTTCAAAATCTTTGGGATGCAGCAAAGGCAGTCCTAAGAGGAATGTATAGAGCAATACAAGCCTTTCTCAAGAAACAAGAAAGGTCTCAAGTACACAACCTAACCCTCCACCTCAAGGAACTGGAGAAAGAACAGCAAATAAAGCCTAAACCCAGCAGGAGAAGAGAAATAATAAAGATCAGAGCAGAAATCAATGAAATAGAAACTAAAAGAACAGTAGAACAGATCAACGAAACTAGGAGCTGGTTCTTTGAAAGAATTAACAAGATTGATAAACCCCTAGCCAGACTTATCAAAAAGAAAAGAGAAATGACCCAAATCAACAAAATCATGAATGAAAGAGGAGAGATCACAACCAACACCAAAGAAATACAAACAATTATAAGAACATATTATGAGCAACTCTATGCCCACAAATTAGATAACCTGGAAGAAATGGATGCATTCCTACAGATGTATCAGCTACCAAAACTGAACCAGGATGAAATAGAAAACCTGAACAGACCTATAACCACTAAGGAAATTCAAGCAGTCATCAAAAATCTCCCAACAAACAAAAGCCCAGGGCCAGATGGTTTCCCAGGGGAATTCTACCAAACATTTCAAGAAGAATTAATACCTATTTTTCTGAAACTGTTCCAAAAAATAAAAATGGAAGGACAACTTCCAAACTCATTTATGAGGCCAGCATTACAGAAGAATTACAGACCAATATCCTGGATGAACATGGATGCAAATATTCTCACCAAAATACTAGCCAATAGGATCCAACAGTACATTAAAAGGATTATTCACCACAACCAAGTGGGATTTATTCCTGGGCTGCAAGTTTGGTTCAACATCTGCAAATCAATCAATGTGATACAATACATTAATAAAAGAAGGAACAAGAACCTTATGTTCCTCTCAACAGATGCAGAAAAAGCATTTGACAAAGTACAGCATCCTTTTTTGATCAAAACTCTTCAGAGTGTAGGGAGAGAGGGTATGTACCTCAATATCATAAAAGACATCCATGAAAAACCAACAGTGAATATCATTCTCAATGGGGAGAAACAGAGCTTTCCCCCTAAGGTCAGGAACACAGCATGGATGTCCACTATCACCACTGCTATTCAACATAGTATTAGAAGTCCTAGCCACAGCAATCAGACAACAAAAAGAAATAAAAGGCATCCGAATTGGCAAAGAAGAAGTCAAACTCTTACTCTTTGCAGACGATATGATACTTTATATGGAAAACCCAAAAGACTCCACCCCAAAACTGCTAGAACTCATACAGGAATTCAGTGAAGTTGCAGGATATAAAATGAATGCACAGAAATCAGTGGCATTCCTATACACCAACAACAAGACAGAAGAAAGAGAAATTAAGGAGTCGATCCCATTTACAACTGCACCCAAAACCATAAGATACCTAGGAATAAACCTAGCCAAAGAGGCAAGAATCTGTACTCAGAAAACTGTAGAATACTCACAAAAGAAATTGAGGAAGACACAAAGAAATGGAAAAACGTTCCATGCTCATGGATTGGAAGAACAAATATTGTGAAGATGTCAATGCTGCCTAGAGCAATCTACACATTCAATGCAATCCTTATCAAAATACCATCCACTTTTTTCAAAGAAATGGAACAAATAATCCTAAAATTTGTATGGAACCAGAAAAGACCCCGAATAGCCAGAAGAATGTTGAAAAAGAAAAGCAATGCTGGTGGCATCACAATTCCGGACTTCCAGCTCTATTACAAAGCTGTCATCATCAAGACAGTATGGGACTGGCACAAAAACAGACACGTAGACCAATATAACAGAATAGAGAGCCCAGAAATGGACCCTCAACTCTATGGTCAACTAATCTTCAACAAAGCAGGAAAGAATGTCCAATGGAACAAAGACAGTCTCTTCAACAAATGGTGTTGGGAAAATTGGACAGCCACATGCAGAAGAATGAAACTGGACCATTTCCTTACACCACACACAAAAATAAACTCAAAATGGATGAAAGACCTAAATGTGAGACAGGAATCCATCAAAATCCTAGAGGAGAACACAGGTAGCAACCTCTTCGACCTCAGCCGTGGCCACTTCTTCCTAGAAACATCGCCAAAGGCAAGGGAAGCAAGGGCAAAAAATGAACTATTGGGACTTCATCAAGAGAAAAAGCTTTTTGCACAACAAAACCAAAAGACACCGACAGAATAGGAGAAGATATTTGCAAATGACATTTCAGATAAAGGGCTAGTACCCAAAATCTAAAAAGACTTATCAAACTCAACACCCAAAGAACAAAGAATCCAATCAAGAAATGGGCAGAAGACATGAACAGACATTTTTCCAAAGAAGACATCCAAATGGCCAACAGACACATGAAAAAGTGCTCAACATCCCTCGGCATCAGGGAAATCCAAATCAAAACTTCAGTGAGATACTACCTCACACCAGTCAGAATGGCTAAAATTAACAATTCAGGAAAGGACAGATGTTGGCAAGGATGCGGAGGAAGGGGAACCCTCCTACAGTGTTGGTGGGAATGCAAGCTGGTGCAGCCACTCTGGAAAACAGTATGGAGGTTCCTCAAAAAGTTGAAAATAGAGCTACCATATGATCCAGCAATTGCACTACTGGGTATTTACCCCAAAGATACAAACGTTGTGATCCCAAGGGGTACGTGTGCCCCAATGTTTATAGCAGCAATGTTCACAATAGCCAAACTATGGAGAGAGCCAAGATGTCCATCAACAGATGAATGGATAAAGAAGATGTGGTATACACACACACACACACACTGGAATATTATGCAGCCATCAAAAAACGGGAAATCTTGCCATTTGCAATGACATGGATGGAACTAGAGGGTATTATGCTAAATGAAATAAGTCAATCAGAGAAAGACAAGTATATGATCTCCCTGATATGAGGAATTCTTAATCTCAGGAAACAAACTGAGGGGTGCTGGAGTGGTGGGGATGTGGGAGGGATTGGGTGGCTGGGTGATAGACACTGGGAAGGGTATGTGCTGTGGCGAGTGCTGTGAATTGTGTAAGACTGATGAAACACAAACCTGTACCTCTGAAACAAATAATACATTGTTTGTTAAAAAAAAAAAATAGAAGATATTAGGAAGGGAAAAATGAAGGGGGGGAATCAGAGGGGGAGATGAACCATGAGAGACTATGGACTCTGAGAAACAAACTGAGGGTTTTAGAGGGGAGGGACTTTGGAGGATGGGTTAGCCCAGTGATGGGTATTAAGGGGGGCAGGTATTGAATGGAGCACTGGGTGTTATCTACAAACAATGAATCATGGAACACTACATAAAAAACTAATGATGTGATGTATGGTGACATAACATAATAAAATAAAATTTTTAAAAATTTTAAAAAATGATAAAATAAAATAAATACCAAAAGAAATTTTTCAATAAGGAGCAAAGAAAACCCCTAATGCATTTAAAGAAATATGGCAAGTTTAATAATACTCATTAACATTACAATATAAAATATATGACGAAGCTAGGACCAAACATGTATCATATGTTATGTTAATAAGGCTTAATATTAACATGTGAATGTGGATGTTAATAAGACTTAACTTACCTGAAGACAAAGATTTTTTTATTTGGTTCACAAATCAAGATTCCAGTAAATACTGTATGTAAGATAGTTACAGAACATGAAAGGATTTTGAAAGCCTTTTAAAAAATAAATAAATAAAAGGAAGTGTTACAGGATTTCTATTCCTTTCATGCCCGAGGTTCTTGGTCACACCACTTCAAAGAATGAAAAGGTAGAGAGGACGAAGAGTGGTGGGCAGCAAGGCAAAGTTTATTGAGCGATAGTGCAAAGCTCCTGAAGAGGAACAGGACCTGAGAGGGTAGCCCTTTTGGCATTCACATCCAGGGTTTTGTTTTTGTTTTTGTTTTTGTTTTTAAAGATTTTATTTCTTTATTTATTTGTCAGAGAGAGAGAGAGAGCACGAGCAAGTGCACAAGCAGGTGGAAGGGCTGAGGGAGAAGCAGACTCCCCACTGAGCAAGGAGCCTGATGTGGGACTCAATTCCAGGACCCTGGGATCATGACCTGAGCTGAAGGCAGACACTTAACCAAGAGAGCCACCCAGGTGTCCCACATCCAGGGGTTTTTATAAACTCTTTTGCGGAACTATCTTGAGCATCCTGAGTGCGGGACCCTTGTGGATTGGCCGCCAAGGTGTGTCAATCAGGGCTTTGATCATACACCTGTCTACCTATCGGGTTATTGGGTTATTGTTCATGTGTTGAAGGTCTTTGGGGCTGACATTTGGAGACCAACTGCCTCAACTTGTGATAGTGACTGGTGTCTTATGGTTAATTGTTTTGTCTCAAGATGTTTTGCAAAAGTCACTTCTGCAGAGGTTGCTAGACAGGATGTTATTGTGGTCTTGCCTAAGCTGTAAAGCAGTATGCTAGTGCAGTTTTGTCTTAGCTCCCTGTTTTCTTGTTGGGAACCCTGACCCTGACTACCTAAGTGTCCAATTAACTTCTAACAGAAGGAGCAAAGCTGTAGTAGGCAAATAGAAACACTTGGAAGTCAGGGTAGTGATCCTAGTATTAGACAAAAATAGAATTCAAACAAGAACATATTAAAGGAGACAAAACAAATTTCCATGCCAAAAGCCACAATTTGCAATGAAGATAGAAGAGTCATAAATGTCTATCACCAAATAACACATTAGTCACCTTTAAAAAGTAGAAACTACAAGAGAAGCAAAAAGATAATAGGTTAAAATATGCTAATGGTAGGAAACTTTAATAAACCCAAAAAGTGCAGAAATAGGTAGGACTGTAGTAAATATAAACAGCATAATCAATGCAGCAGCCCTTCTATATTAAACTTCATATCCTGCTAATAGGAAAGACATCTTTTCTCAAGTGCATATGGAATATTCACGAAATATTTGATCATCTATTTGGTTACAAAGTAAACATTTGTTAAGTTTGGAGAAGTAGTCACAGTACAAACATACTGGGATCACAATGAAATAAATTTAATCATTATTAACAATATTAAAATTCTAAAAAGATCTTCTACTTAGAAATCTGTCCATTATGTAATTCTTGGGTGAAAAGAGAACTAAAGACAGAAATAAAAGAATTTTTAAAAATAATAATAGTGAAAACATATATATCAGAACCTATCATCCATGAAAGCAGTGATCAGAAGAAAACTTAGAATGCTCCTATTTAAAAAAATTGAAAAAAAGGAAAAATGAACTGAATTCCCAACTCAAAGGAAACAACCAAATAAACCAAAAAAAGCATAAAAATAATAGTAATGATAAAAGCAGAAGCTAATGAGGTAGAAAAGAAAAACATAATACATCTAATTAGTAAGTCAAAATAAGAAGCGAGTTTTCTTTTTATTAACCAAACACTAATTAGCATAAGAAACAAGAGAGGAAGTACACATATGCAAAATAAGAAATGACAAGGGGAAAATAATTTTGAAAACGTAGATGAAACAATTACATTGGGAAGCACAGTTTAGCAAAATTAACCCAAGTAAAAGTAGAAAGCTTAAACCAATTTACCATAAGATAAGAGAAAGATATCAAAGAATTAAGTTGTAAGAGACACAGCCCAGACTATTCCACAGAGGAATTCTATGAACCTTCAATTCTACCAGGGCTCGGTCAACCATTCCACAGTATCAATCATTAAGAAGTTTCTAATGTTTTATGAAACAAGTATAGCATTAAAAACTAAATCTGATAAAGAGATTGCATACACTACAAAAGGAAATTACAAATATCATTTACAAATATAAGTATTAGCAAACAGAATCTCACATTATAACAGGAAAATAACAATGACTAAGTGGTATTTATCCAAGAATGCAAAGTGGATCAATGTAAAATGTCAATAAAAATATATCCATAACATACAACATGCACAAGAATAAACTCTGGATGGGTCAGAGATCTAAATATGAAAAATGAAACCACACAAGTACTAGAAGTAACCATAAAGATTTTATAACCTGGTTTGAGGAAAGACTTTCTAGCAATGATTCAAAACCCAATTGTAATAAAAGAAAATACAGATAAACTTGATTACCTAAATTTTTTTTTAATTTGCAAATTACAAAAACATAAGTCAAAAGACAACTTCAAAAACTGAAGGAAATATTTGCAACATATATCACAAATAAAGGGATAATGTCCCTAATATATAATAAACTCTGAAACTAGAGTGGAAAAAAGGCCAAAACTTAATAAGAAAATAGGCAAAAGACAGATCAGTCATTAAAACATAATTTTTAGGTTCTAAAGACATGATAATATGTTCACACTCATTCCTTATTAACAATAAGACTTAACTTACCTGCCTGAAGACAAAGAGATGCCATTCCTTGCCTAACAATTTGGCGAAAATTAAAAAGCGTAACAACACATTAAGTTGGTGAGACTGGGAAAGGCGACACTCCCACATTACTGATGGGAATGCAAATTGACAGTCCTTGTGGAGAATCTGGCAATGTCAAAGAAAACTATGTATGTATTCATTTTATTTCTCAGTAAATCCTACTTTTTAGGAGTTTACCCTAAAGTTATACCTGCAACAATATGAAAATGTGTATGCACAAGGGTATTAATTGCAGCATTGCTGGCAATTGCAAAAATCTTGGAAATAACTTAGATGTTCACACACAAGTAGTTAAATAACCTATGGTTGGTTCACACAGTGTGAACTGAGCAGTATATAAAAAGATGGGGAAGATCTTTAGTTCATAGAAAGGCATCAAAATGTACCTCAGTACACAGACACACAGACACACACACACACAATTACTTTCTTATGATCTGTTGAACACAAAATTTTTTCTAAACTTTTTTCTCCCACATGACTTTTTTCAGTTTTCTTTTTGTTTTTAACAAATTGACATTCCCCAGCCAGGTTTCCAGTGTGTTCTCTTTATCAGTTTTATTTTTACTGTTTCTTATTTTTGCCCAAATTGATTAAATCTCTAAGTCCTTTTCTTTTATAGCACTGTTCATTTATATAAGAGGTAGCCAATAGAGGTAAAGTTGGAGCAAAAAGGGAGCTTCCATTTTTTTATCACTACTTTCAAAGAGTCTCAATTCTAAACACTTCTCCCACATCCATAAACATCCTATAGGACTCAGTGTAATCTAGCTATTATTTATAATTTTTTACCTCAGTGGTTCAATTGCTTATCAAATTGACTTTTATAGCCCCTACAAAGAACATTTTGTTAAACTTGAAACAGTCTCAAGGTAATGAAGACCAAATGACTTTCTAGAGCTGAGGCACCAAAAGCCATAAAATACATAAAGCCTGTAGAATTATGTCAAATGGCACTGTGCCACATGAATGCAAAGACAGTGTCTCAATGGTTTACTTCTACTTTTAGAAATGAATTTGATGGAAACAAGCCAATGAAAAAATGTAATGACATGTGACATGACATAGAAGCAGCAGTTCCAAGCACAATTTGCTTTTAATAACTAAAAAGTATGTCCATCTGGAACAAAATAACCAGGACCAGAAGCAGCAAGTGCATTTTTAACTAACTATTTCCAGTATGACCAAATAAAATCAATTGGTATATATGCCCTACTCAGAAAAAGGGGTGGGGGGAAGGAAAGGGTAGCTGTGACCCCAGCTGGAGGGGATGGGAAAGGCACCCTGAGCTGGGACCTGTCACATCCACTCAGGTCCTCTTGCTTTTTTAGCTAAGACTGAAAAGCCCATGAATATAAAATGAACTACCAACTTTACCCTAATTTGTGTAAGCTGTAGCACCAGAATAAAAGAGAGCTGTGATGCGTGGATGTGTGAACTTCTCTGAGATGTTTCAAAATAATCTACCCTGAAATAAAACTGAAAAATTATACCCAAGTCCTGTGCCAGTTGGCCAAAGTGCAGCATGCGTCTGTGTGTGTGTATAGATGTGTGCATGTGTATTGATAGAAAATGAGAGGTCCCAGACAGGGAGAAGATGGGTCTTCTCAAAAGACTAAGAGTTTAATATTTTTAATTCCAAGTTAGCTTCAAAGAGATGAAAATAACAGCTTTGGCTACAATGGGGATTAATAGGGATGTATGGAGCATAATAATGATAAAAAGTAAACATTTTGTGATTTGCTTTGACTTTCATATCTCCATTTTATAGAACACCATAACTCAATGGCCCTGCTTGAATATAGATTTTATTTTTAATTTAAGTAAGTAATCACTTATCGAATCAATTCCCAATATGATATTTTTAGACATGAATTGTCTGATCCTACTTTTTAATACTCAGAAGACTGACTTCACTCTATTTTAATTACAAAATAAAACTCCACTAATGGCCCTAGAATGACTCTCTTGACTCTACATATTGATCAAGTTAAATGGATAATAGCCACCCTTCTTTCTCCTGTCCTTCCAGGTAATTCACAGTATAATAGTCATACAGTTTGTATGGTGGAAAAGACATACTAAATGCTGTTTGATACAGAAAACCAGCTGATGGTTGCCAGAGGGGAGGAAGTGAGGGCAAATGGGTGAAACAAAGTGGGAGGTACAGGCTTCCAGTTATGGAGTGAATAAGTCACAGGAATAAAGACACAGCATAGGAAATATAGTCAATGGTATTATAATAACGTTGTACGGTGACAGATGGTAGCTACATGTGTGGTGAGCATAGTTGAATCGCCATGTTGTACACCTGAAACTAATGTAACATTGTATATCAACTATACTTTAAATAAATACATACATTCATATGTAAATAAATACATAAATAAATAATTGCTATTTGGAATGCAAATACAATATAAACTCAGATAGCTTTCCTTCATTTCTAGACTCTATAGATAATGTGCTTCCAGTCCATGTTTACACTGATGTGTATGATCAAAGAATGAGTGTGATTTGTAATATTTTTGAAGAAGACACAATATAATGTACCAAAATGATATAATCTGCAAGTTCTAGCTAGACTTTTTTCTAATCATGATTTATCATAAAGAATATAATATCTTTTGAGTAAAATAAATGGAAGTAGGTGACTTAGATAAGAAGTAGAGCAGTAAAATTCTCAAGGCTCTCAAGACAAACCATCCTTCTCTCTTGACCATTTGTGCTACATTGATTCAAACCATCCAGGTCAAAGTCGGCATGATCTTATCCTGATTGTCAAAGCAAACTGGTTGTCAAAAGCATGTAAAAAAATTTCTGCACAGCAAAGGAAACAATGAGCAAAACTAAAAGGCAACCTACTGAATGGGATATTTGCAAATTACATAACCAATAAAGGGTTACTATCCAAAATATATGAAGAACTTATAAAATTCAACACTCAAAAAACAAATAATCCAATTAAAAAATGGGCAGAAGACATGAAAAGACATTTCTCCAAAGAAGACACACAGATGGCCAATAGACACATGAAAAAATGCTCAACATCATTCATCATCAGGGAAATACAAATCAAAACTACAGTGAGATAGCAACTCATACCTGTCAGAATGGCTAAAATCAAAAACACAAGAAGCAACAAGTGTTGGCAAAGATGTGGAGAAAAAGGAACCTTCATGCACTGTTGGTGGTAATGTAAACTGGTACAGCCACAGTGGAAAACACTATGGAGGTTCCTCAAAAAATTAAAAATAGGACTATCTTACAATCCAGTAATTGAACTACTGGGTATTTACCCCCAAAACACAGAAACACTAATTCAAAGGCAAATGTGCATGTTTATGTTCATTGCAACATTATTTACAATAGCCAAATTATGGAAGCAGCCCACGTATCCATCCCATCAATTGATGAATGGATAAAGAAGATGTGGTATATATATATACAATGGAATATTGTTCAGCCATAAAAAAGAATGAAATCTTGCCACTTGCCACAACATGGATAGAACTAGAGAGTACTATGCTAAGCGAAATAAGTCAGGCAGAGAAAGACAAACGCCATATGATCTCACTCATATGTGGAATTTAAGAAACAAAACAAGCAAAGGGGAAGAAAGAGAGACAGAGACTCTTAACTTGTAGAGAACAAACTGATGGTTACCAGAGGAGAGGTAGGTGGGGGGATGGGGGAAAATAGGGGACAGGGATTAAAGAGAACACTTTGGAGAAATGCTTGTTCACGTCTTCAAATTGATGTATAGAAATGCAACAGACTCCGTGCGCTGATTTTATATCCTGTGAGTTTGCTGAATTCCTGTATTAAGTTCTAGCAATTTTTTGGTGGTCTTTAGGGTTTTCTATAGAGAGCATCATGTCGCCTGTGAAGAAAGGGAGACAAACCATAAGACTCTTTATTATATAATCAAACAGGTGGACAGAACCAGGTAATACACTAAGTCCTGGGTGTATTTTGGTCTGTTTTTGAGGGTGTGAACCAAAGATAACAAGTACACAAAAGAGGGTGATCCAATCTACCAGGGTAGTCAAGCAAGGCTCCAGAGACTAAGTGATATTTGAGATAGACCTTGAAAGAAGCCTGCAGACCAAAAAAGGGGAGCTCAAAATAACATGATCAAAGAGAGAGTTGTGAACATGGCAAGTGTTCATGGAAAGGTCAGTGTTGCTCAGTATAGCGGTAATCCTCACCCTTTTGCCGGCCACCTTGGAAAACACCAACCTGAAGCTGGACCAGGATCATTTGGGCCAGATCATTCAAGAACGGTTCCTTTTAGAGTTTGCCTAGTGTTTGGATATAATCCCACATAATGACAAGCAAAATGTCATTTTCTGGAAAGTGTAAACAAGAGATTATTTGTTTGCTTAAGTAGCTCTATTACTCTATCAAAAGAAAGAACATCATCTCAGTGTTCCATTGACCTCTTCTCAGCAGATCTCTTCTATCTGCAACTGTCCCAACTTGGATTCCTGCCCTCCACCTACTCAAGTTCTCATATGTTCACATGCTCCCTAGTAAATGGACACAGTGTTTTAAATAAACCTTTGCCAATTTTAGTGTTTAGGAGAAATAAGTATTTTATCCAAGCCTCTGTGAAATGTTTGTGTTTTAAATGCATTAAGAATTCCTAAAATGCAGCCAACACAAAGCCTTGACACTTAAAAGCAACCAGACAACAGCTTGTAGAATTAAGGCAACTATGATCTTCAACTTTCTTCTAGACCATGAAGTCTGATTATTTAGGACACCTTACAAACTGTTTTTCCTCACTACTGTAGCATGGTTCCCATGAAAGAGATCATATCTTCCTTTGTCTTATGGGCCTGTTTGTGACTGCTACTGGAATCTCCCAATTAAGCAAAACTGATGCATTAAAAAAAAAAATCCCTCTGCTACTTTCTAAGGTGGGGAGAACATTTTTCCAAGAGTACGGCCATTTCTTACTTGACATACACAGATATCTCCACACCACTCATGTGCCAGCTTATTCCAACAGTTTATACAGACATAGCTACAGGCCATGTTACAATATGAAATATTTTAAAGGCACAGGGCGTTTTGTACATGTTTCCATGTTCATGTAAATTAACTAACATAATTTAATGTGCAAAACACATAAAAGGATGTGAGATTGTCCCATCTACTCCCCCCCTTCCTGCTGACCCAGTGTTCTGCCAGTTAATGATCCCAGGGCACTAAGTTGGGCCTCACTTTGTCCCTTAGGAGAATGTAGCTACAAGGACATGACCTTGGATTTTATTAGAAAGTCAATATATCCTCTCATCTATCACACAGAAATCTTGCCTCTTTCAGGATTCCCCTAAAATTCCCTCAATTGTTCTCTTCAAGCCTGTTTTGTTTTTCAGACATTTATCAACCACTACTGTGTACAAGCACTACGAGTCTCTTGAAATCTCTCTTAATCCTCTGAGTGTCTGGCCTGGCCTGGACTCACCGACATATTGGTGAGTAGATCTCAAGTCTTTTTTTTTTTTAAGGTTTTATTTTTATTTATTTATTTATTTATTTATTTATTTGAGAGAGAGGGAGGAGAGGGAGCACAAGCAGGGGGAGGGGCAGAGGGAGAAGCAGACTCTCTGCTGAGCAAGGAGCCCAATGTGGAGCTCAGTCCCAGGAACCCCGAGATCATGACCTGAGCCAAAGGCAGGTGCTTAATTGACTGAGCCACCCAGGCGCCCCCTCAAGTCTTTATTGTAATGCAAGAGAGTAAACAAGGATTGGACCATGAAAGGCACTTGGCAAAAATGATGGCAGGATGCTAAAATGACAGCTTAAAACAAACTGAAAATCAGATTCATTTTATTTTAATGACACTGCTCATTGCATAAAGAAACAGAACAGAAGGCATTGCCATGACTCTCTTAGTAACCAGGTCTATCTCATTGTTCATTAATTACCAGGAAAGAAGAAATGTAATTTAAGGATGCAAAACAAAAAGCATATTCAGAGCTCTCAATACACGTGCACACACAGATATGCAAGAATACCGACTTATTCACAGCATTGTGGTTGGAAACATTGTATATATGTTTCTGTGCCTTGCAGCCAGTTTCTCAGTCTAGCAGAAGTCCGGGTTCAAAGGCGGACAAGTCTGGGGAGTGACCGGTGCCCCACGCGGCCCCCTTTAACAATAATGTATTGAACGGCTCACAGTGTCAAGGCAACGAGATAGAGGAGACAAGGGCTGGGCACAGACGTCAGGCTTCCGCTCCCGGCAGGAGAGGCATGGAGATGAGCACTCCTGTGCACAGAGGAGACGCTGGAGCGCTTTGGACGCAAACACAAACCGCAGAGCATCCGAGCAACACGACGGGGTGGCAGGAAAAATCTGTCTCCCGTGAGTCCTTTAAAGCAAATTGGAAGAGCAGAAAGGCATCTCTGATTTGTAAGAAATCATCAGTAGATTGTCTTAGCTCAGCCACTGCAGTGGAATAAAAGTGTCTTGGAAAATAAGGGGTATGAGATAAAAGAAATGTCTTCAAATCATCATTGCTTAAATTTCTGAAGTTCCTTCCTTCCTGAGATCTGACGGTCCACTGAGTATCTGAAAAAACTCCCCCCTGCTTCGGGAAAGCATTAGTCCATGCTGACACTTCCAATATTCACCAGCATTAAGGATTCACATTCTTCATTATTTATTTGCAAGATTATTGATCCCAAGCACCCACCTACTGTGTGCCAGATGCTAAACTACCTTCTGGCAAAAGATCAAAATGGAATGGGGAAAGAAACATGCTAACTAACAACGACAGTGCACCAAAGTGCAGGCATATGTCAGGCTCCCCGGCCTTAAGAGGAGAAATCCATTCTGCTAGCTAGGAGGGGGGACAGGGGCAGAGGAGCCATGGCGGAGGGGCTCATATTCAGGCTGCATCTGAAAGGATGAGAGCACTTTGCAGGTAGAAATTCAGAAGAATTGCAGGGGGACAGAGCAGGGATGGCAGGTTCTGAACATGAGCAAAGCTGGGTAGCAGGAATTTATCTGCACCAGGAAGACAAAGGGGTGTGATAAGAAGCAGGGAGGAGGATGGTTGTGAGCACAGCTCTGCTGCCAGGCTGACTGGGATTCGAGTCCTAACACCATCACTAACTTACAGGTAATCTCCGTGCCTTGGTTCGTTCACCTAAATGCCAGGGTCATAATGGCAGCCATCAAACAGATTTGGAGTGCTCTGAGCTACACAGCTCAGTAAGTGTTCATGCTGCCTGGATGTTCTATGCTCCCCAAGGCATTTCTTGCATGCATTCTTCCTGAAGAGGTTGTTTGTTTGGTTTGGTTTTTGTTTTTAGGTTATATGGAGCCCACTCAAACAAAAGGGCAGTTTCTTAGGGAAAGGTCAGAAGGTAAAGCCGAGCCACCCAGGAATGAGACCTGCACTGACATCTGGGTCAGTAACCAAGGACTCCCTGTCAGCTCCCTGTGGGGCCAGAGGACCATCCATCTCTCATTTTCCCTGTGTTTCCTCCTCTACACTCCCCCTGTCAACCTGACTCTTCTGGCCCCTCACATCCATCCTCCACAAAGCCAAAGAATGTTCTCCAAAATGAAAACCTGAACATGACATTTCTTTGCTTCAAACCGTTCAGGAGCCTCTCATTACCTACAAGATTGAGTCCAGGCTATATTTTTCCATCAAAACCCTGCCAGGATGTTCTCTTTCCCGTGAGTATTTCACCTCCCTTCCTCCACTATCACCATCATTCCTGATGCACATAATCATCCATCCTTGTACACAACTTCTTGTACCTTACATATGCCACTTTCATTGGATGTGGAGTTAACTTTTTATAAATTTGTCTCCCCTACTATTCCAAATGCTACTTAAAGGCAAGAGTTGGGCATAATCACTTGTATTCTTACTGCCCAGCTCAGTGAAGGTGCTGGTAGCTTTTAAGTAACACTTGCTTGTCTGAACCATTCTAAAAAATTCGGGGCTGTTATAAGCAATGGGAGGCATGGTCATATTTATGTATGGAGAATAATCATTTTGGCCACAGAGAAGAGAATAGGTTAAAGTGAGAAGAAAGTGGTCACAGAAAGGTCAGTTAGTTAGGAGACTTTCAGCACAATCCCCACTGAGATGACAAGGAAAAATCTGCATGTTAAGGTAATATTCATGCACAGTAGCTGATGTGGAACTCAAGTTATCTAATCAAACCATTTAGACACAAATTCTTTGTTTGAATACACAGGTAATTATTGCAAAGGTGGCTTATGAAAGTAAAATGTTCATGAAGGGTTTTCAAGTCTTTGCTTGATCCTATGTCTTAAGTGTAGAAGGTCTGACAGTTTCTTTGCTATAATAAATGGCCTGTCCTTTCTATTACAATAGACACAATTTAACTAAGTAAATGTGTCATGTGACCACAGTAAGACAAGTTGGTAAGGTCCTGTCTGAAATTTCAGGAAGGCAGAAATACCAGTTTTAGTCATCTGTTTCCTAGATGCCATCAACAAAACCTAGGATGTTGTAGGTAGTCATTATTTAATGAATTAAATTATTACACACATTGTTTTTTAAAAGCATTATTCATATGATATATATAATATATATATGTACATACATATAATCTCTGCCTTCAAGGATCTTACAATCACATTATGGTCACATAATATACATACATACATATTACAGATGAAATGGCAACTGAGAAGTGTGAAAAAAAGGGCTATGGGAGGGTGGTGAGGACAGAGTTTGCTGCTGCTTCTTCTGGGGAAATATTTCATTTCAGATGCCCTTATCTGAGAGTTAGAGATGAGCCAATTCAGGGAAAACACATATAATAAGGTCATTCATTGACGCACAAAATAAGAAGACCAGAAGTCAGAAGTTCAAAGATATCATCACCAAAGACTGGATTCTTTCTGCTTCCTTGCTCTGTAATCCAGAACATTGGGAAGGCAGCCTCC